>NW_016157665.1:108830-143981 GCF_001687245.7 Rhagoletis zephyria | reverse complement strand
GTACACAAAATGTACCTACGTACATATGTATGTACAGTCATGTGAAAAATAATAGGTACACGGCATATTGACCATTATTGACTACTTTCCTTTTGTTTGTTTAATGTTTGTTATTTAAAAAAAAGCGTTGTAAAATATAGATCCTTGAGTTTACAAGTGATTGCAACCTTTAAAAAAATATGAAAAAATTAACTAAAGTTTACCTCAACAATAAACTTGTTAAGAATTTTTAGAAAAATTTTGAGTATGTAGCAAATTCCAGCGAAGTTTCAAGTGGCTAAGAATTCGTGTCCTATTATTTTTCACATGACTGTACGTATGTACAAATGCTATACGTATGTATGAATGAATGTGAATATTTGTATTGTGTGTTTACTTTCTTTTTATGTTTTGGTTTTTGTGCTCGGCGGCCGTTTCACGCGAAATAAAGGCAAACAAAACGACTAGCTAAGAGGAGGCAGCATCAGCAGCACCATCNGTGTGTGCCTTTCTCGATGCGTGCGTTTTGCACAAAATCATCAGGGAATTACGTAGAGGAAATGAGGCACAAAGTGTGTACTACAAGGCTAACAGAGCAAAAAAAGTATGCATAGAATTTAACATGAACTAAAGGGATCGCTATGTGTACGTTCCGGGAAGTATACATACCTATGTGGCTGCTCAAACCATAAAGGAGAGAATACTTAAAACACTTTATTGCCATTATTGGTAGAGCACTGCTGCACAGTGATTTAGACTTTTCCTGGCATGTATGTATGTAGGGCACTGAATTTTTATTATTTTTTTGTGAGTAGATACTGGCGGTAAGACATACAGCTACCGATTTTACAATGCTGACCTCTGCAGGAATCTTTTCCCCACTTAACACATCCAGCATTTGTGCCGGCTAAGCATCAAGATCGCCGACCTCAGCCAGCATACATTGACCACGACCCAACCCAAAGTTATATTCCCCATACCTCATTGGCCAAGAGAATGATGAGCGTTAACTAGCAGGCCGAACTCCTTCCTTCCCATAATCGATCCCGTCTTACGGTAAAAATTACGACGAAAGAAGTTCTGTCCCACTTCTCCGGGCAATACAGAAAGGAGAATTCTGAGTGGTAAGCGTTATAATCCGAAGGCCGCCTATGCAGAAAGAAGTTCTGTCTCTCTTTCTCCGGCAACCCATAATCCACGTAATTTTACCGTAGATCCACGGTAAAAATTACCGTAGATCTACGGTAAAAGTCACCGTGGCGCGTGTGTGTAGACACTACCTAATAAAAAGGCGCTTACATTTACAGAATTTTACTGTTACATGGTGAAACCGTTTGTGTTACACAAAAAAAAAAAAAAAATGGGACAATTTTTTCAGACCCTACCATGAATTGAATACTATTTTAAAACACGGTTACTTTCAAAGTAACAGTGACACTGTGCGAATAATAATCGCCTCGGGTTTCCTTTTCCCCTTTCCATGTCGCTTTTGTATTAACCATGGTTTTGTGGGCGCACAAAGCTATTAAGTCCTTGTCCGCACATACATGTATACACGCATATTTATTTGCCTTTCCCCTTTTTCACTGGAATTGTGCTTTGTTATTTGTATTTCTTCCTTACGCCCCTATGCTTTCGTACTGGCTTCTCCTTGCGCATGAATTGCCTTTGCCTTGGTGAATGTTTTTTGTGCCTTGACGTGTTTACGAATTTTTTTTTATTTATTTTATTTTTTTTTTGCGTACTGCCTGTTCGAAAAGTATGACTCCGCGCTTTAATTATACTACTTACTTTGATAGTGATTAATTGCCTTAATTAATCTATGCTCTGTATGTTGTCATTTTTCTTCAACTCAAGCGTTTCTTTCATCTGCCCTGCATTTCTTTTACAGCGACTTATACCTACGCTTTTCATCAACATCTTATTTTGTATTAAGTAAAAGGCTTTCTGCTGCCTCATGCTGCTTGCCAACACATTGAATATTAAACATGCTTACTGATTTCCCTTTGTATTTGTTCTTTTCCTGCTTTGCAGATTAAAGTTGGAGTGCGAAAAGCTTGCCAATGAGAAAACCGAAATGCAGCGCCATTATGTTATGGTAATTTCTAAACTACATGAAAAATTGGTTATGCTATATTTATATTTTTTATAAACATGTTTTTTTTTTAATAATACTTTTTTCCTCAATTTACCTTTCAGTACTACGAGATGTCATATGGCCTTAATGTTGAAATGCACAAACAGGTAATTTCCTCTTACACAAATAAATACAAACAAACACATTTAAAATACACCAGCTCATTCAATAAACACATCCCTCCTGCCTCGCCGCTTTACTGCTTGCCTGCCTGCCACTTCCTCACTGCTCGCAAACAATGTCGGCAAAGGTAAAGTAAAGATGCAAAGCCGTAGCGGTGTGGTCGTCGAGTGCAACGAGGCAGGCGGAAAAACGAGTGCTGAAGGGCGCGCACACTCCTGTCGGCGCTTTCGTGCAGCAAGAAATTAAGCCACAATTACATAAATATATGTACACAAACATTGTTTGCTACAAACGCCTATATTTACACAGTCTAGCATATAAAAAGTCATTTAATGTGTTTTTGCCCTTTTTTCGCCTTATAATTTGTTCTCATTTGTTTTTTCTTTTTTCTTTACCTTTTTCTATGCACGCTCGCTTTCCGCCCGAACAACGTAAACAATGAAATAAAAATAAAAAAAACATTACACAAAAATGTATCGCCTGCAACTATATAAAATCGTTTGTTTGTTCAATCGCTTACTTGTCCAACTTCTCATCCTGCGCCANACATCGTTTGTTTGTTCAATCGCTTACTTGTCCAACTTCTCATCCTGCGCCACAGACGGAAATTGCCAAGCGTTTGAATACTTTGATAAATCAGCTGCTACCATTTTTACAAGCCGATCATCAACAGCAGGTCTTAAATGCCGTGGAGCGCGCGAAACAAGTTACAATGCAAGAATTAAATCTAATCATCGGGGTAAGTTTTATTGTGTTACACCTTTCTTCTTTTCGTTTCTACACTTCATCATCATTCTACATTACTCGCTCTTAATGATGTTACTGCAATTAATACCTTAAGCGTATTAAAGCGCATAAATCTCAGTTATTTCGTTGTAATATAATATTTTGTAATCATGATGTGAATGCACAGCACGCTCAAGAGGTTAAAGAGATGCGTACATTTTTTGATCACAGCAAGATATTTTAATTACCCAGTGTTCCTTTTTTTTTTTTGATAGTTTCCATGTTTTTTAGCTGAATTGTATTATGCCTCACTTTTGTAACAATAAAAGTCGAGTCTATAAAAATCTGGCATTACCCCGCACTCACAATCCATAATCGAATAGTTTCGAGGTTTAAATAACTAACTCATAATGCACTAGTTTTTACTAGAGACCTACCTACACCGCTAGCGCGCTAGTTAGCATTTGTCTGCCAATAATTATATTAGGTCAGGAAAGGTAAGGTAAGACAATGTAAGATTGTTCTTTGTGATACCACAATAATTATGTATTATGCTGTGGTCTCCTATTCATTTTCAAATTTGAAAAAATTTCGGTTCTGCTGTTGTTGTTGTAGCGGCTACAACAACCCCGCCTCGATCGGTTAATATCTCAGTCATTGTCGTCAAGTAAAGGGGCTGTTGTTTCGACTAACTAACCCCGTTTAGGTCAGCGAAGTATCTCAGAAAAATTTTCTGTGAACTCATTCGCTATTTATGTATGTATATATTTACACACCCTCCAATACCCGCTTGCTTTGCGGCGCATTAGAACAAAATTCGAACTGTAAAACACTTCGGTACCATCTACCTTCCACGTCCATTTTTGGTAGGTTGATTTCTCTTTATATTTGTAAAACGTGTACCGTATTTCAATCAAGTCGGACAATAAACACTGTCAATGTCAAGCCCCCCTTTTCCATAAACCTCACAGTTCTTTTGCCATGAAAAGTATTCTATATGTTAATCCAGATAATAACCTATCATTCCAATCCGTTCAACCGTTTCAATGGAGAGATAAATACTAAAATGGGCCACAATCAGAGTTTTAGTTAAAGGAACATATGTACATACAAATCTTATTTGGTACTGCAACCTTTGTCGTTTTGGCCCGAGTACAAAATATTTCGCTAATTGCCCCTCTCCTTTGCAAATTTGTGCCAGTTGTTCATCCCAAGTGCAGACAGGTCCTTCTGCACTTAGTCCTTCGCAATCGTATTTTTTTACACTTAACTATGCCGAGATCGTTCAAATGCTCATACAGACCGACGCTGTATAGCCATATGTATTCGATTGTCTAAAACCTCACTTGGTCTCGAAACGGCGCGGAGAGGTCCCTCCCAAATTGAACTGAGCTGAAGGATGCGCTCTTCGCAACTCTAACGATCAATATGTAAATGTAATGAGTTCAAGGAAAGGTTTTCGTTGCAAATATAGTAAGCTTTTGATTATTTCATAATAATCATATGTTTGTGAATTTTATAATTGCACAGTTTTTCTAAAATAGTACTTATTGTCTTTAATTTATTTCTATTTGTGTTGACAAGATTGTCGTCTATTCACTAAAAAATGTAAATCCCCAGCTTGCAAATAAAAACAATATCGTTAACAGTCTTCTTCTTCTTACTATGTTACCAACAACAAAGATAAGATATGAGATATTCTTTTCTGATCACCTTACATTTTTTAGATTGTTAAAGAGGATCTTGAAGTAGAAAATATGTAAAATGTTTCCCAGGTCCCATCGTGGAGA
Organism: Rhagoletis zephyria; assembly: GCF_001687245.7. NCBI lineage: Eukaryota > Metazoa > Arthropoda > Insecta > Diptera > Tephritidae > Rhagoletis > Rhagoletis zephyria. The sequence goes on along the minus strand of NW_016157665.1, from coordinate 139,226 downwards.
TGTAAAATGTTTCGAAAGAATACAAAATAATTTAGTTTCTTACTGATAAATAGTATTAAAGTCGCATGTCTCTGCTAAAACTTATTCAATGAAACCTTTTGAAAGGTGGAAGGATAGTCCTTAAAACATGTTATAGAAAAAGCAAGTAAAATTTATTAGTCAGTCGTCATTACCAGAAGTTGTTGCACCATAGCGATTCCCCACAGACGATCGTTAAGGCTACGTAGACCCAATTGCCATCGAAACGTTGATAAACCAGTTGTGAAAACCAAATTCATGAAAAGCTCAACACACATCTTAACTCTCTCGGCCAAAAATTTAAAGAGCTCGCCTGGGCAGTTTAGATACATATTCCGAACGATAAATGACACTGAAGATGGTACAACGCCGAAACCGGTTTGTCTCCAAACCAAATTTGACAAGGGATGACGGAAATTCGTTCCATAATACATCATACACCCACCCTGTCGGAAACAACAACAACCAAAAAGGAAATACCTATGACCCATGTAGCCCGGACCTTGCCTCGCGCGACTATTATTTGTTTCAGCTTTAATACATACTTTTGAAATTTAGTTAGTTATATTTTCGCCTCGAATTCGTGGAAGTTATACAATGGCGAGATTCACAGTTAACCAGAAAAGTAGCTAAAGGTCATTGATCAAAGGAGTTTTTGATTTTATTAAGCATATATCTGCATTTCTCAACATTGATCTTAATTACAAAATAAATTCGTCCCCTCGAGCTTCTAAAACGAACCTCTGAATAAATGGGACGATTATGAATTGCAGCGGCACCTCAAATGGGTTGCCTATGGGCAACGCTACTGAAAGGAAAATGTATATTATGAATAGCAACTAAAGTTAAAATCAAGTTCGATTGCTATTCGTAATCGACCCATAAGATTTCTATAAAAGCTAGGTGTAAAAAGTGCATAACTCTTGTATAGAAAAAATCTCATACTTTTTTGATATGACTTATGAGAAAAAGAAAAAATTCGAACCTCCATTTAAGTATAATTTCTAGGTTATCATCATAACATGTAATATTTTATGTATTTATTGGCCGTTACTAAGCTTACTTTTCTGTTTGTTGTATGTATGCATTTGGAGAAAAAGATAAATAAAAATATCAAAAGTGTAATTGGTTTGACAGCGGATTTTTGATTAGTTTTGCGAAATTGCCTATGGTAAACTTTGTTGAATTTCTTCCGTTTTATTGTTAGCCTATTACCGATTTGCTAAAAACAAGTAACCCATTATGGGTATTCATACAAACGCTTAAATGCCAGGTAACCGCGTAAGCCTTGTTAATAAACCAGTTTTTCATATAAAATTAAGTAAGTTTACAAGGTTGACGCGGTTACGAGGCATTTATGCATTGGATGCGCAGCAACACAATTATGACTTGTTTTAACCCTTATCGAGTGCTAATGTGCCCATATTGCCCAAGGATGTTATAGATGGAATATTTGCGTCATATTTTACCATTTTTTGGAAATAAATTGAAAAATAAATTAAAAATTTAAATGCATAAATCGTATATTTAGGGGATTCACAAGACGTCTTAAGCGTTGTAACGTAAAATAACTTATAATGTTTTTACGGAATTTTTACAAAAACAACACCAAAATGTTTAAAATTATACGAATTTAATTTTGAGGCTAAGACGTCTTGTGATTCCCCTAATTATATACAGAGTACACGATAAGGGTTAACTCAAATGTGTATGCAAACAAATTTTGTGAAAAAATTTAATTGACAAGTCATTAAGAAATTTTTTATTCAGGGATATTAACGCATTATTATTTAAAAATGACTTATTAAAACTTTCCGTCAATGAATTACAAAGCGAATTGTTTGCCAATTTCTTACTTATTTGTTTACACTTTTNGAAATGACTTATTAAACTTTCCGTCAATGCATTACAAAGCGAATTGTTTGCCAATTTCTTACTTATTTGTTTACACTTTTTTTAATAAACATATTCTAATACTTAATTTCTTTTTCATTTTATTTTATGCTCACTTTCATTCAAAAAATAAAAAAAAACCAATGCAACAAAAATTGACTATTAAAAAAATATATAAATTCTTCATACACATCAATTTGTTTGATGTTGCAACGCGCAGCATCAGCATCAGGGAATTCAACAACTTCTAGTAAGTTCCTTTTTCACTTTCTAAATACATTTATTACTGCTATTTCTCCACCACTAGTTTTATTAATCTAATGCTCAGTTACTTGTTCGGCGTTTCTGTCCTAAATTTTTATTATTTTATTATTTTTCCCCTAACAATTTCATGTTAACAATTAACATAAAAAAACTATTTTGCATATAGACATTGTTACCGCATTTTATGAAACAATAATATATAATCTGAAACGTTTAAATTTTGTCCTGTCGTGTGCATTCATGCCCGTGCGCGTTCGTTCGTTTGTTACTCGCCGTAATCGTTAGTTAATAACGATAGCACATACGCCGTTAATCGTTTAAGCTTCTTGCTTTTGAAAATATTCTCATATTGGTTATGTCTTTCTGCTAATTTCTGTTTTAATCAGCCTTATCGTGAATTCCTTAAGAATTAGGTTTCACAAAAAAAAAAAAAAAAACTTTCCAAATCTGTTTTTATTTTGCTTTTGAATTTATGGGAGCAGTTTATTCGGTTTGAATTGGCGATAAGGATGTTTCATCTCTTACGATTTTCTTGTTTTTATGTGTGTTTGTTCGCTTGCATACTTTGGCCTTATGTCTAACATGTAAATTAAAAAAAAAAAACTCTTTTTTCGACTCATGGTACATTTCGTGGCTTTTCTTTCTTTACAACAACAATTTTCGAAGTAGTTATTTTTCCAAATTATTTTCCGATTCGCGCAGTAGTGTTTTAGGTTTTATTATAGACACCATTAGTCTAGCTGTTATAATAAGAGCATACTTATATATGCTCCATCGATTTTGGTCTGTTCTGAGCAATTGTCTCTCTAAATTTGATTCGGCATATTCTATGAAGACGCAATCAAAAGAGATGTTGTAGAATCAGCTATTCTTGTCTTCGGTTTCTACCCTAATTTATAAAGAAAAGCTTTGAATCTTCTGAAGTCCTACTTATCCACTGAGTCCCTCGGTTTGGGAAAAATGTACTGCTCTCAATGCTGCTGGTGAATGTAGTGAAATTAGGGAAGTAACCATGAACCTCGAAATATTTTAGTGTGTATATTTTTTTCTTAAATTTCATCTATTCAGAAAGTGTTTGCATTTGCCTTTTTTTTGTACTTTTGTTTCGATTTCCTCTTTCCTATATCTTTATTCTAGCTCTGGATCTTTTTTATAAGTACTCAGTTTTTCGGTAATATTTTCCCGTCTTCAGTTGTATATTTTGTTTGTATTGAATTATATTTGCTTTGCATGGCATTACGCTTTTGTGCTTGGCGCTCTCAGCTTTTGCTATTCATCTACCCGTGTGGACTTATCCTTTTTCAGTTAAACGTTAGTGGAAATTATAAAATTGTTTTTATGGTTCTTGGAATTGTTAGTTAAAAATTCTGCTGTCAAATCGCTATATTTTATACAAATTATATTTGCAATTGAATTAAAGAAAAAATGCAGAATACTGAATGTTTGGAGATACATATGTATACATACATCAAATCTTTTAATGCTTATTAGATTACACTTTGTTAAGTCATATTTTAACTTTCTTTAAAGTTTATAATTGCTTTTAGTTATACGCAAATCAATAAAGAGGAAAAAAGATACCATACGCTGCAACCGTTTTTTTTTTTTAATTTCGCTGCCCTAACTGAGTGAAGGATTTTTTTTTTTTTGAACAAATGTTATATCGAATATCCAATTGGCATTGAAATTACAAGATATTTTTGCCACTTACTATTTTATTAACGTAATGGCACGTGCAATTTGGAGTGTCCCACTATGTCTGAAACATTTTTTTTTTTCAACTGAATGTCCAGTGGAAATCCCTTATTACAAAACGTGCAAAAATATGTGTGTAGGATATCGGAGAATATATATTATTTTAAAATGCCATTGACCTAATAATTTGATATGAACATGACCCTAAATCGCGCAATTTGGGCATTATTCTCAGTTTCGGCTGATATTGTGGTAGGATCTCAATTTGGTCATACACAAAACTGTTACCTGAAATTCGGCTCGAATTGAGGACATTGTGAACTCAATTTCAAATGAAATATATTTTAACGACATTTTTTATATATATTTTTTTTATTTTAATGCCTAGTGAAAACTAGGCATAAGCGTTATTGTGAATGATGCTGAAGAAAGGTTTGCGGCTAATAAACAACGCAAAAAAACTTGTTCTAAACAAAAAAAAAAATGAAATCAAATATTCGTTAAAAACAATAAAGAACACAGATTAGCTTATATTTTGAATTTGCTAAGGGATCAGCAGAGAATCAAAGAAAGCCTTAAGCTGCAGTGCGCACAAACTTTCAAATTCAAATTTCAGATGGGAATTGAGAATCGAAATTGCGCAATTCGGGGATAATAGAAACACACTTCTAGCTTTTTGAATACATATGTGGATTTTGTGAAAACTAGATTTACTTAGAAGTTATCGGCTTAATTTTTACATAACTTGAATTTGAATGGGCTAACAAAAACTCGTTGAAATTATTATTTTTTTTTTATAAATTAGGCTCTCTAATAAATTAATTTTTTCCTCTTAATATTTTTAATTGAATGAATTCTTATTGTTTGAATACCCTCAGTTAAAACGTATCCTTTATATTTCTCGTGTTGCATAAAAGAGGGTTTAATTTATTCCATAGAAACTTAAAATACAGGAATTTCAAATTTTCATAAATTTCTTTGCCATCATCGCGCTACGCTTGTTTATCTCGCCGTCATTTAACTTCGTGGAACAAAAAAAAAATAACCTTAAATCTGCCATACTCTGCCGTCCATCACCATTGGTTCGTTGTTTGTTAACTCTTTTTGAATGTGTGTTTTTTGAGCTCTTGTTTAATGAATTTCTTTAATTTAAAACTTTTTCTATGCTTAACCCAAAATATACGTATTTTAAAGCAGCTTAGTAAAAGCAATTATAAATGAATACTCCAATTAAAATAAGCTAATAATAACATCTTTCACTTTCTATCTTTCTCACTTGCATGCTCCGTTGACATTGCTTCCGCATATGCAGCAGCAAATACATGCACAACAAGTGCCCGGTGGCCCGCCACAACCGATGGCTGGCTTAGCGCCATTAGCTGGCCCATTTGGTGCTCTGGGCGCTTCCATGGGTTTACCACATGCGCCACAAGGCCTGCTGAAAGCACCAACAGATCATCATCGTCCCGACATTAAACCAACCGGACTGGATGGACCAGCTGGCGCTGAAGAACGTTTGGTAAGTGTACTATGTTTATAATATATTTATTTGTAAGATTCCCTCTTGTTTAATATACACATATTTTCGTTATTTCTTAACCGCAGCGCAATTCAGTGTCACCAGCTGATCGCGAGAAATATCGTACACGTTCACCATTGGACATCGAAAATGATGCGAAGCGTCGAAAAGACGAAAAACTACAAGTGAGTACATATGTACATACATAGTTATAGTGTTTATGCCACAAAGGCTTAGCTGGCAAGGCGAACGCGCGAAATTAGCAATGCAATTGTGTAATTGTGCATAAATGATTATGTATTTGTCTATTACGAAGCAATATTAATCGCCCTCTGTATGTACCTAATATTAATCTAAGTTTATTAATATCTACGTATTACCAAAATCAAAACTTCACTATCGTATTACTACCTACAACATCAAAAAACACCACCACCACACTGTCCTGCTCGCCTAGACAAGTTTATAAACTTTTTTTTTTTTGACATTTAAACAATTATAAATAAATATGCGTTTGTGAGCGTCAATTAAAGGCGCTAATGAAATGCTTATACACTTTGGCTTTGGTTAATTTATATATTTGTATCAGTTCAGTCACAAATGAATGATTACAAAACTGTATTGTTCTTTTGTATTGGCATACTTGCTACAATGTATGAATTGTTATTGCCAAAGAATATATGTAATAAGCAAATATTGAAGTAAATTGTAAACAAATGTGCCTTCAGGCATAACTAATGTAAGCCACACATAAGAAAATTAGTTGCTAAATTTATTTGCAGTAAAATTGTAAAACTCAACTCACCATAATATTTTGTTACAAACAAAGAAGCAGTAAAAAAGCAAAGAAGTAAAAAGTTAATACAAGAGTAGCAGCAGGATGGCGCTGTGCCTATGCACGTCTGTCCTTTAGTATAGTTTATTTGTTTCTTACCCAACAATATTAAATGCAGTTAAATAAAGTTAAGCTATAGTTTTAACTCTAATTTAGTTTCTAGCAATACTGTGTATTTGGTTTGTAATAGTAGTAGTAGTAGTAGTAGTGGCGTTTGTTATTTTTGCTGTTTGCATATTTCTTGCTTTTTGTAGTACGCTCTGGCGCCGTTTTATGTATTCTGTTATTTTTAATTTTCGTCCGTTTTTCTTTGCTGGTATGGCTGTTGTAGTGTTTAAAAAAATGCTGGCTTATTTTTTATATTGTGGTTACTATTTGTTGGTTTTAGTTAGTAGTATTTTCAAAAACTAGTACTACCCCAAAGTAACTTATTCATTATATCTTCCGAAACCACTATACCAGAATGCTATTTGTATGCTGCTCTGCTGTCTGCCATTCTATTTATCAAATATTTGGTATATTTATTTTCGTTAGCCGGCAGTTGTTAACGCAGTTTTTTCTCTCCTGCTACTCACTTCTCTCGCTTGGTCACTTTCTTTTTTTCTTGTATCGATTTAGCTTAACTGTGTTTTTCGTATAAAGTATTTAATTTAGTATTTGATTTGAATTTGCTTTAGTAGAAATGCATAAACAAAAAATACAAAAAAACAAACAGTGCGTGCGTTGATAATATTTTTTATTTTTTTTCAAAATTTTTGCAGGAGGATGAAGGAGAGAAAAGCGATCAAGATTTAGTCGTAGATGTTGCAAATGAAATGGTGAGTTGAGTTTGTTGACCAAAAAAAAATAAAAAGAACAACATTGTCAATATCACAATTTAAGAAAAATATTAGTAAAGTAAACAAAATAAATAGCCCAAGTCCTTTCCCTACACCCGCATTCCGGCCACTTTACTACTTCCACATTATTCTTTTAAATCTTCATCTATGCTTATTTAGTCTTGATTATCAGTGTTAAGTTATGAACTTGTTTTTCTTGCGTCACAGGAATCCCACTCGCCACGTCCAAATGGCGAACACATGTCAATGGAAGCGCGCGATCGTGAAAGTCTGAACGGTGAACGTCTCGATAAGCCGGGCAGTAGTGGTGTCAAACCGCCAACAGACCGACCACCATCTCGTTCCGGCTCCAGCTCTTCGCGTTCAACTCCCAGCCTAAAAACTAAAGATGTGAGCTCTCAAGACTTTTTGCCCATCATTTAAATATTTTTCTAATTGCATATTAATTTTTGAAATTTCACCCTTCTACAGATGGACAAGCCAGGCACACCGGGCGCCAAGGCACGCACTCCCACCCCAAATGCTGCCGCACCAGCACCGGGCGTAAATCCCAAACAGCTGATGCCACAAGGCGGACCACCGCCAGCTGGTTACCCAGCCTCTCCATATCAGCGGCCTGCTGACCCCTATCAAAGACCACCATCCGATCCGGCATATGGTCGACCGCCACCACTACCCTACGATCCGCATGCGCACGTACGAACAAATGGCATTCCACATCCTCAAGCGTTAACTGGTGGAAAGCCGTAAGTCAACTCATTGCATACATTTTATTTTCAAAAAAGGAAAAAAGAAGAAAATTGCGTGCTGCCAAGAATATGAAAGCGAAACATCTCTCTTTATTTTTTGGACTTGTCATTCTGCAGAAATTTATATAATACATTTTGATGTTGTGACAATGCTAATGTATTAATTAGTTTTAATCTAAGCCTAAAATTTAATTTTTACTCTAAATTGCTCAGTAGCACGTTTTGCCGGTAAAGAAGTTTTACTTCAAAAATATACAAACTTACAATAGATTTAAAATTGTAATTAAATTTTACAATTCATTTCCCTTGCAGTGCTTATTCGTTCCACATGAACGGCGAAGGCAGCTTACAGCCAGTGCCGTTCCCNAAACTCATTGCATACATTTTATTTTCAAAAAAGGAAAAAAGAAGAAAATTGCGTGCTGCCAAGAATACGAAAGTGAAACATCTCTCTTTATTTTTTGGACTTGTCATTCTGCAGAAATTTATATAATACATTTTGATGTTGTAACAATGCTAATGTATTAATTAGTTTTAATCTAAGCCTAAAATTTAATTTTTACTCTAAATTGCTCAGTAGCACGTTTTGCCGGCAAAGAAGTTTTACTTCAAAAATATACAAACTTACAATAGATTTAAAATTGTAATTAAATTTTACAATTCATTTCCCTTGCAGTGCTTATTCGTTCCACATGAACGGCGAAGGCAGCTTACAGCCAGTGCCGTTCCCTTCAGACGCACTGGTCGGTGTCGGTATACCACGACACGCCCGACAAATCAACACTCTATCACACGGCGAAGTCGTGTGTGCCGTCACCATTTCGAATCCCACGAAGTACGTTTATACAGGTGGCAAAGGCTGCGTTAAAGTTTGGGACATCTCACAGCCGAACAATAAAAATCCAGTCAGTCAATTGGACTGTCTGCAACGTGACAATTATATACGCTCCGTTAAATTACTGCCCGATGGTCGCACGTTAATTGTGGGCGGCGAGGCGTCTAATCTCTCCATATGGGACTTGGCCAGTCCGACGCCACGCATTAAAGCCGAATTGACATCGGCAGCGCCGGCTTGTTATGCGCTCGCCATAAGTCCCGATTCGAAGGTGTGCTTCTCGTGCTGTAGCGATGGCAATATAGCCGTCTGGGATCTACACAATGAAATACTGGTGCGTCAATTCCAAGGACACACTGATGGCGCCTCATGCATCGACATCAGTCCGGATGGTTCACGTCTGTGGACTGGCGGACTAGATAATACGGTGCGTTCATGGGATTTGCGTGAGGGACGGCAATTGCAGCAACACGATTTCAGTTCTCAAATATTCTCGCTGGGCTATTGTCCGACAGGTAAATGACGAAGTAGCGATAGAATTGAGACATTGTTATACTCTAATCTAATTCAATAGGCGAATGGCTCGCTGTGGGTATGGAGAATTCGCATGTTGAAGTGTTGCACGCATCCAAACCAGACAAATATCAGCTGCATCTGCATGAAAGCTGTGTGCTCTCATTGCGTTTTGCAACCTGCGGCAAATGGTTCGTCTCCACTGGTAAGGATAATCTATTGAATGCCTGGCGAACACCTTATGGCGCTAGCATATTCCAGGTGAGTTCAGTTTTAATTTAGTACCCGAAATTATTNTATTTCGAATCCCACGAAGTACGTTTATACAGGTGGCAAAGGCTGCGTTAAAGTTTGGGACATCTCACAGCCAAACAATAAAAATCCAGTCAGTCAATTGGACTGTCTGCAACGTGACAATTATATACGCTCCGTTAAATTACTGCCCGATGGTCGCACGTTAATTGTGGGCGGCGAGGCGTCTAATCTCTCCATATGGGACTTGGCCAGTCCGACGCCACGCATTAAAGCCGAATTGACATCGGCAGCGCCGGCTTGTTATGCGCTCGCCATAAGTCCCGATTCGAAGGTGTGCTTCTCGTGCTGTAGCGATGGCAATATAGCCGTCTGGGATCTACACAATGAAATACTGGTGCGTCAATTCCAAGGACACACTGATGGCGCCTCATGCATCGACATCAGTCCGGATGGTTCACGTCTGTGGACTGGCGGACTAGATAATACGGTGCGTTCATGGGATTTGCGTGAGGGACGGCAATTGCAGCAACACGATTTCAGTTCTCAAATATTCTCGCTGGGCTATTGTCCGACAGGTAAATGACGAAGTGGCGATAGAATTGAGACATTATTATACTCTAATCTAATTCAATAGGCGAATGGCTCGCTGTGGGTATGGAGAATTCGCATGTTGAAGTGTTGCACGCATCCAAACCAGACAAATATCAGCTGCATCTGCATGAAAGCTGTGTGCTCTCATTGCGTTTTGCCACCTGCGGCAAATGGTTCGTCTCCACTGGCAAGGATAATCTATTGAATGCCTGGCGAACACCTTATGGTGCTAGCATATTCCAGGTGAGTTCAGTTTTAATTTAGTACCCGAAATTATTACAAACATTGACATGCATTTATGCTAAACAAACATGCCCTTTTTTCTTACTCACATCTACAGTCGAAAGAAACTTCATCCGTACTTAGCTGCGACATATCAACCGATGACAAATACATAGTGACGGGCTCCGGCGACAAAAAAGCAACGGTTTACGAAGTTATTTACTAATAAGTTTTCTTTTGTAAAAGTTTGCTATCATCTAAAGAAGAATAAGGAGAAAAAGAACGCAATGTTTTCTTATGTGCAAACATTTAAATATCCACACTGCTACATACATACACTAACACACACATATACATGCAAATGAGCCTACGCAAATAAGTTGCATAAAAAATGCAAAATGTGTGTGAGTGCAACGTGAATGCAAATGCCGTTGCGAAAGGGCAAAAGAACACAAAAATAATTCGCACTCTACATAGTGGCTTCGATAGGACTCGAGAGAAGCAAAGTCAGGCAAAATAAGAATAAGAAAAACAGAAAAAATCACTTGATTAGTAGGAGTACTAAAGCACAGGAAATTTCGGGCATAAAAAAATATATTGATATAATAAACGGACATACACATGGAGAGAGCATGGAGAGATGTAGCTGAACTTAAAGAGCAAACAGTGGTTTAAGCAAAGGAGGATAACAAAAGATAAAAGAAAACGAAGAAACACGAGTTATATTTGAAAATATATAATTATAAATAATAAAATAAACAAATTGTAGATTATAAGTAGCTGTAAGTAAACTAAAGTTAAAGAGACAAGAGAAAAACATAAAAATAAACGAAAAAACTAAGCATACAAACGCGCAGCAAGAGTAAAGCAGAAATTAAATTAAATATATTGAAAAGAAACAAAAAATATATAGCAACATCTTAGATTAAGCAGACGAAGAATAAAGAAGTATGAATGTAGCTGCCTGAAGAGTGCAGCTCCGAGAGCAGTTAAACTTATCTTGTTTGTAATGAGCTCGGCTTTTAAGTGAGCCACGTGGTGGAGGCGGAGTTAAGTAGAGATCAACGCTAGTGTCTAATCGAGCGCGCCGCCAACTAAGAAAAGGGCTACCCAAAATTTTTATACTATATTTACTTATTGCTGTTGCTCACAGTAGGGTGGCGTTGGCACACAGCTACTACAACGACCACTGCAATGAATGCCACTACCAATACAACAATAACAACAAAAGGAGCAATCAACTTGAAACATTTTATTATCACATATTTTATTGAAGTATGTATAATTATGCAAATTACTAAAGGAATGTTAAGAAAAAGCAACAAACAAACAAAAAAAAAACGAGAAACACAAACGAAAAATTATACATATGTATATTATTTTAAATTTCTTATGTTCAGGGATTTTAATTGCACTTTTATTGCCTATGTGTTTGGTTCTTGTAACAAAACATTTCTTTCACTCAGTTATGAGCTGCATGCGTTTAGATACATACATATCGTTACCTGAAATGCAAAAAGACCTAACAAACATCACCGTTGAAATGGAAAAAGTCGATAACTAATAAAAAGTTCCAAATTCCCTTTTTGATTTATATGATGGATTTCATCCAATTACAACTCCCCACATCATTTTCTAAAAAAAAAAAAAAATATTAGTCGAGACTTTTTCCATTTCTTTTACGATGTNTAAACATCACCGTTGAAATGGAAAAAGTCGATAACTAATAAAAAGTTCCAAATTCCCTTTTTGATTTATATGATGGATTTCATCGAATTACAACTCCCCACAACATTTTCTAAAAAAAAAAAAAATATTAGTCGAGACTTTTTCCATTTCTTTTACGATGTTGTTACGCCTTTTTGCATTTCAGGTGACGATATATATGCAGGTATTTTCTTATACATGGAACAACCTAATTTCCAACGGCACTTCGCTTTGTTACGTGTGCGGCCTGTTTGTAAAGAACGTTGACTTAATGCGGTCTGATTCAGCGCCCGAAACTCTTCGTTTGCTTCTTCGCAACATACTTTCATAGAAAATAGCCGGCGGCCATGCCAATCAGCAATTTACCTCATCGTTGCTCAGCCGCGTCATTATTTGATGTTTATTTAGTAACTGTAATTTTTCAGTTATGCATTTTTTATTTCAAATGGGTTTTCAAATGTCTTGCTTTGAAAAATCTAACATCTTACTTTTGCTACTATTCGAAATGGCCACAATCTCCTCCACTACAAATGTTTATATTTTTGTTTTCCTTTTTTGTGCTTAGAGTTTTTTTGTTGTATATTTTTGTATACATTTTTTCATTCCTTCGTATATAAACGCTTAATGACTAATGTTAATTACTTATTTTTTTTGCCCATTTTAAGGCGCATTGATATTTTATTTTACTTTTAGTTTTTATCGTATATTTTCTTGTGTAATATTAAGTGCGTACGATTGTGCATGATAAGAAAATTAATAAAAACAAGAAAGAACTTAAACTTTAAATTAATTAAATTTGTAGTTAAAAGTAAAACGTAATATACACAAATGAAATAAGTATGTACGTTTTATGCGCGTAGTAGTTGGAAGAAAAGAATTTAACAACAGATAGTGAAAATCAAATGCGGTTGTGGGGTGCGAAAATGAAAAAAATGATTGCAAAAATAAAGGATCCTAAGAATTTGATTTTGAACAAAACCTGTGTTAGCTATCGACGTACATGCATACATACAAATGTACACTCGCATCATCCCCGCCACGCTTAAACCGCTTGACATCTTCCCAATCACTCTCCATCACCTCCTTCCCACCATCACGCATACATTTCTTCAGCTGTTCGTTTTGCTCATAAATGTTTTTTTTTTGTAGTTTTTTTTTTTGTAGTTTTTTTTTTAGCTTATTGTTCTTCCTAGCTTCCATACATACATACATATTACACACACACACGCAAACGCATTGAAATATAAATAAATTTATATAAATATAAATACTTATATATAGTAATTAAAATTTGATTAATAAGAAATAAAGCTTATTCATTATGTAATTAAGTAACGCAATTACATTTGCACACAAAACAAGAAAAATAATGTAAAATCGGCGAGTGCGAAGCGTAAATTTAATTGAAATATATAATAAATAAAAAGGATATATATATAAATACATATATAAATAATTGACTAAACAAAATCCACACANAATGTAAAATCGGCGAGTGCGAAGCGTAAATTTAATTGAAATATATAATAAATAAAAAGGATATATATATATAAATACATATATAAATAATTGACTAAACAAAATCCACACACCTGCAGACATTTTGGTTTATAGTTGCTGAGCAACTCTTGGCGGCGAGATAATTTGCAGTGAGATCAGCGAGCCCTGAACATCGTATGGCTTTGGAAAAAATAAGTTCGTTCGTTTGATGTTCGTTCGTTTTGATAGTTTGACTAGTTGCAAGCATTAGCAACATGAAAATATGTTTCAGAAGAGTGTATTTTTCGTTTTTTTAGACATCATTTGATTACCGATGAAGTGCTGCAGTCCCGTGACTGTAACCAGAACAGTCCAACGGTAAAACACCCAGTTCTGCTTAATACATATTTTTTTACCTAAAAAATCAAATAGTGAACGATCGACATTTTGCTAGNAGACATCATTTGATTACCGATGAAGTGCTGCAGTCCCGTGACTGTAACCAGACCAGTCCCAACGGTAAAACACCCAGTTCTGCTTAATATATTTTTTTACCTAAAAAATCAAATAGTGAACGATCGACATTTTGCTAGATTGCAAAAGGCAACAAGATTACATAATACGTAGAAAAAAAATATTACTTTTCGATTTACCTTGGTGGCATGGTCCAGAGTCCACCTGAAAGATGAGCTGGTCCATGTGGCGAAAATGCGCATAAATTGCAGGGATCAGATTTTGCAGTAAGAGCTTCTGGTATTTAATTGTGTTTTTGTATTTCCATATATTTACATATCAGGCCAGGACCCAAATCGGGCATTCGATATCATACGTAAGTCGAACAAAACTTGATTTCGAGACGACGGCGTTTAAGAACGACAGTTCTTCGTCATTAAATTGTATTGGGAAGAAATCAACTGCCATCGACTCTAACCGAGCAATCAATCATTCGATCACGAATGCCGCGATACGATTCTTTGGAAAACACCATCAAATAATTCGACACCCCTTGCACAACGGTTTATCGGCGTTTCTGCGAACGTACAACATTACATAAACCCGAAAAGGTTAATTTCGGATATTCCCGAAAACACCATCGCGATTTTGTCGCATTTTAACTGTCAAATGTGACGTCTTGGTTGAACAACGGTTAGTCTGGCTTTTGCAAGCGGGGTCTGGTCTTGTTCGAGTTGCAATCACAACCGCAGTGTTGAGCGAATTATTAAAGTATCAGTGTGAATTTCTAGCAACGTGTTATCATTTGGGCAGTTGCAACAGTGTTGCAAATTTTCATCCGCTGCGGCAGTAATACCTCGGAACAGGCCCTCTTATTTCAACTCTTATTTCAACTCTTATTTGCTTGTTGAAGTTCACTCCTGTTGCCTTCAATTGTTTTGAATCGGTGCTAGATACTAATCCGTTTAATGCGGTGCTTATCATTACGAGTTGTTGTAAAAGTTTTGGCGAATACGAAATAACTTGCACTGCGCAGTTTCTGCAGCTTTTCAGTAGATGCCCGGCTGAGGATCAAGAAAGCAGCGTGGTTGCATCATTGCAGTAATTATGTAGCTCAAACACACCCTGAGCCACTCCGATAGCAACTAATAACAGTGGTCTTTTTCGTTATATAGAAGTGTTTTTACACTTCTCATTTTACTTACAGCCAGAATAATGAACCTACCTAATACATACCTACTTGTATAATACAATAGGAAATTTAAAGTCTCTACAACCATATGTGCTAATTTTTTTGTCCACCACTGTACCTGTGCTAAAAACTTTGGGTGTGTTCGAGCTACGTAATAATCACGGCAATATTGAAGCCTTGTTGCTGGTGCTCAACTGAAAATCTTCAGCCTCATTGCGGGAGTCGTGCCGAATGCAAGTCGTTTTTCGAGAGTCATTGCCTAAAATTTCCACCCGACTAGTGTATTAAAACGGAAGAACTTGGCAGCACTGCATAGTTTTCGACAATTTTCGTCGTTTACTTATTTCAGCACGACAGTAGACAATGCTAATGTTGTCGAGTCGTACAATGCAGCCTAATTTACGACTTACGCAATGAGTCTGCTTCTGAAATGCTGCAGATGTTGCGCAGTAAAAACTTTTATGTTGCTTTTGATGTGCCAATGATGAGCAACTCATTGTCAAAATTTTGTTCCTCGAACGCTTGATGCCGCCCAAATTTTCGCACAGAACTCGGATGCTTTTTCATAAAAAGTAACACTGCCGCATTAATGCAGCTTGAATGCACCCTGTTATTGCAGTCCCTTTGTTCAAAATTTTCGAGCATTTCGTATAGTTCTAAGGTTTATAAATGGCCGGCATCGAAAGAGTCGAAAATTTGATAATTTTGTGCAGAAAATTATGCAAAAATCTCAGCATATTTTATTCTTGCGAAAACAAGAATAGGGGCCCGAGGGTTTTTAAGTATATAGCGACAACTTTTTGGACACTTTTCTAGCTCAACACATATTTTTTAAGTAGTAACCATAACCATCAACTATACTGCAATTTGAAAATATTTCGAATGTAATTAATTTCAATATTTTTCGAACTAAGTACTTAATTGCAAAATCGCCTTCCCGATGCATCAGCAACTGGTATTCAAACGTGTGTGTACGCAGGCGTGTGTATGGGCAACACATTTACACATCGATTAAGTTGAGCGCATATGAATGAAAACATACATACAGTACATATTATGCATGTATAAGGCAAAAATCGAAAAAAATTTAATTACAACAAAACGTGTGAAAAGGCTAAATTAATTCAATAAATACATAGTTTATATTTAAAATATATAAAAAAAAGTATATATAGGATGTATAAGAATAAAAACTGTGTACTTTTATTAAGAAAATGAAAAATAAATAAATTTTACATTCGTAAAAAGCTATAAAAAATTAAAAAAAAAAATCGCAAGCATTGAAAGTATAGCGCATTATTGTTCCACTATAAACTGACACTGCTTTAATTATACACACTGTAATTTAACTTGAAATGAACGAACGCCCCAATCAGGTGCGTTATGCGATTATTATTAGGTTTTTTTTTGCAATGTTTTGTAAACTATTTTAAAGAATACAACAGCGCATATATATAGAGTAGACATACTATATATGAAGCAAGAAAGTCATATTGAAACACGTAAGCAAAAAAGCGCAATATCAAACGATTGCTACACAACCAATAAATAAACAAATTAGATTTTTGCGCAAAAACGCAGCGGATAATTGATTATTATTGATTAATTAATATTAATTAATGTGGTTATCTATGTACATAATTATTATATAACTTAAATTAAAAAAAACTATTAATAATCATTAAAATGATAATGATAATAAAGTGGAAAAGTATATGTGTAATCAAAGTAATACGAAAAAAATGCATATCGGCGTATTTTATTTATGTATTAATTTAGAAGTTTGGGAAACGTTTAGAATACTTTAGGTTCTGTGCTTAATGTAAAAACTTTAAAACACATCTGTTTGATAGACACTCCGTTGTTTGGGCACGGGTGCCAGCTGCTTGCGCAATTGACGCTGCAATTCCAACAGCATTTCACATTTTCGTTCGCTGCCGCTTATGAGGCGGAAGTTATCAATTGCAGTAGGCAGCAGCTCCTCAAGTAGAAATAGTTTATTCTTCAGCACAAAATTAGGCTATAAAAAAGGAGACAAAAATAAGTTTGCAATGAAATATCAAAGAATATACATATGTATATGTATGCTTTAGTCTTACATCGACACTCAAGCCCGCCACCGGCTTTACGGCTTGTTGCGCCACCATTAGATCTCGTAATAGCACCTCCAAACTTGGCCATAGCACTTCACTTTTAGCCAAGTAGGCGCATTGCGCCGTCAACTGCAGATAATGCCGTGTAAACATCACTGTGGATTGTGTAAGGTTAATCCAGG
Source organism: Rhagoletis zephyria (assembly GCF_001687245.7). Lineage (NCBI taxonomy): Eukaryota > Metazoa > Arthropoda > Insecta > Diptera > Tephritidae > Rhagoletis > Rhagoletis zephyria. The sequence goes on along the minus strand of NW_016157665.1, from coordinate 121,892 downwards.
TGTCGCCAGTTGTATGTGTGCGCATATCAAAGCCAAGTGCGTCTAATTCCAATAGCAAACGCTTTAGATTGCTTTTGGTTTGTAAATTGTACGGCTGCCAGCTGTCTTCACTGCGCCCAACAGTCTCTAGCAAACGCACACGAGATTCCTCAATTAAAGACTCCAGCGTGCTGCGTAAGAGGCCCTCAAGATGGTAGGAAAGGTCCAAGCCGATTTCAGTTAGCTGTAAAGGGCAAGCAGTGAGTGAAGAGAAAAGGGTAATAGTACTTTGTTTTGAAATTAGCTTGGGCTACGCACCTTTGCACACGGCTTGCGTATGCCCTCAATACACTTTGCAACAGCGTCTAGGTGTGTGCCTTTTGTAAGATAATGCTTTATTAGTTGACTGGCAAAGTACTGCAGTTCCGCATTGCACCAAACAACGAGCGCTGCAAACAGAAACAAAAACCTATAAAATAACGCTATTCATATTTATCCCAAGCACCACCTACCGCTCACACATGCCGGTTGTGGCTCGAATGCACTCAAAAATTCGCAAGCCACCTGCGTCAAGTCACAGAAGAATAACTCAGATATTTCTGCGTTATTGCGGCGCGCCTCTCGCTGTGCTGTGCGTAGCGCCATTGTGGCCACTTTAAGTAGCGTGCCACAAGCCTGTCGTGCGCGTCCTATATCGACAAGTATTTTTAGCGAACGCCGCGATGCACGCAGCGTCACCTGCAGATTGCGACAGTGACAATTGGAAAGCTCCTGAAGCAGCACATCGGTAAGTTGTGTTTCTAGTGCCTTCACCTTCTCGGCGATTTGTTTTGCATTTACAAAATTTGCATCCTTTGTTAAATATTCTTGCGTACGTTTTATGAGCGCTTGCGCATCTTCGAAATGTCTTTGTGCAATAAGTGTTTGTATTTCTTCACTGGCAATCGCAATCCATTCGGGGCCATAGTTTTCTACTTTGCCAGCTTGAGATTCAGTTGGACTGAGATCGGAGAGCAGCGACTTAGCGTCACTGGGTGAATCTTTTTGCCTGGCTTTTGGTGGCTGTGGCGCTGGACCCTTTTTGTTCGCTTTCTTTTGCTGATCAAAACGAAAGGCNACTTTGCCAGCTTGAGATTCAGTTGGACTGAGATCGGATAGCAGCGACTTAGCGTCACTGGGTGAATCTTTTTGTCTGGCTTTTGGTGGCTGAGGCGCTGGACCCTTTTTGTTCGCTTTCTTTTGCTGATCAAAACGAAAGGCTACTTCTAATTTTTCAATCCATTCCGTCTATATAGAGATTGCACATCATTGGTTAGTGCATAATGTTTATAAATATTAAATTCAATTTAAAAGTGGCATACCTTGCCTGCAGCTGTGACACTTTGAAAAATCTTTGAGCCATCTGGTGTTATTATATTTATAGCATTGCGAACGCCATCTAAATCTTTAATATTTATTACAGCAATCTTCTTGGGATCGTACTCTGTGAGAAACTCTAAGCGCCTGTAAAATGAATCTTTGTTTTAGTTGGCTGCCATTGCTCCATTTTTCTTACATACTTATCATGTTTCACTTTACATACGATTAGCACATCGTTGAATAAAAAGAAAAATACTCGCTGTATAGGCCTATAATCATTTGCATCCAGCTCAATAAGGGCACCCTCGTTTAGAAAAGTTTTGCCCTCAAGATTGCCATTGAAACCCTGCACCATTTCCTTTACAGCGCGTGTAGCATGGCTATTCTCCACTTCCTCTTGCGTAGGCTGTTCTTCACCTTCTTCATTGGGCTGGGTATTACCTGGGGTTTTCTCATCTGTAAGTGAGGCAAGTATGTTGCGCTGCTCGATAAGAATATGCGACAACTGATACATTTCGGATTCGAGATCTGGAGAAAGTGAATGTTTCAGTTAAGAATAATATTCTCATGACATGCATAATTACGAGAAATTTCCTTTGCAGTTTCGATAAATTGCATATAATTGGCGTATACAGACTTTTTCAGCGTTGCTGACGTCTGGTCGCTGTACACTTGAATGTCCTTCTTGCGCTGTTGCAAATCTGCGCCGCCAACACATTCCTTCACAAGCTGCTTGGTGTCTATAAATGAACGATTTGGTTAGGAACATGATGCATTTCTAATTCTTTGGTTAGAAGATAACTAGAAACGATTTAAAAAAAAATCTTTATTCCAAAATTAGTAACTCACATTTGTCCACACTGANACATTTCTAATTCTTTGGTTAGAAGATAACTAGAAACGATTTAAAAAAAAAAATCTTTATTCCAAAATTAGTAACTCACATTTGTCCACACTGAAGTCGGGTTTATCAAAATCCTTGATTACCTCTGCCATTTTCGGTGGATCATACAGAAATTTGTGATATATCACTTTTGGTTTAATTTAATAGGAGCTAAAAAAATTGCCAATTTTTTTTTATCTCTGCGGGCACTCCCCCAAAAAGTCTAAAAACCGGAACAGCTGATTGTGTTTTTGTTGTCGGCGGGGTTAATTAGTCAGGCAGTGTTGCTGCCATGAATACGGAAAAGAACTTAACAATTTTTTAGCGTTTAATGGCCAATTTTTCAGTGCCAGTTTAAACTTAGATTGATTAAACTGNTGCCATGAATACGGAAAAGAACTTAACAATTTTTTAGCATTTAATGGCCAATTTTTCAGTGCCAGTTTAAACTTAGATTGATTAAACTGAGTTTAAATGTTCAATTTAATTTTTATTGGCTGATCTTAGTTTAAACCAGCCGGACCAGGCGTTTAAACTTAGTTTAAACCACGGCCGTGCACTGAATAACTGGCCCTTAAACAACGTAGACCTTTACGTTATCTATAAATTTAGTAAAGTTGACAACCCCATTGTTCACAATTTACGGTCTCTCATCCGATTTGACATTTGTTTCACCTGACTACTGACATTTGTGGATGAGTAATTTTTTGTTTTTTTCGGTGTTTTTTATTTAGATTTTGTCACCTTTTCAGAGGAACACGAAAAAATACAAAGATATCCAAGATTTAAATATTTGTGCATTTACTTCAATTTAAGATTAACAAATCAAATTCCTCATCATGGATTGGCTGTTTGGAAAGAAAATCTCACCGGATGAGATGCTGCGCAAGAACCAACGCGCCCTCAATCGAGCTATGCGTGATCTGGACAGGGAGCGAATGAAAATGGAGCAGCAGGAGAAAAAGATTATTGCGGACATAAAACGTATGGCCAAGGAAGGACAAATGGACGCAGTGAAAATTATGGCCAAGGATTTGGTACGCACACGGCGTTATGTGAAAAAGTTCATGCTGATGAAGGCCAACATACAAGCCGTTTCGCTGAAGATACAAACTTTGAAGTCCCAGAATACAATGGCGCAAGCGATGCGCGGTAAGTAGCAATCAATGGCTGCATGTGATGACGACATTGCCAAATTTTATAATGAGACAAAAATATCAAACGTTTTGTTTTGCTTTTACAATGATAGGCGTTACGAAGGCGATGCAAAATATGAATCGCCAAATGAATCTCCCACAAATTCAAAAAATATTGCATGAATTCGAAAAGCAATCCGAGATCATGGATATGAAAGAGGAAATGATTAACGAAGCTATGGACGATGCAATGGAGGATGAAGGTGATGAAGAGGAGACTGACGCAGTGGTTGCACAAGTGCTTGACGAACTTGGCTTGCAATTGGGCGAACAATTGGGAGACTTACCAACTGCCTCTGGCTCGCTGTCTATTGCAGGTGGTGTAAAGAATACACCAGCTGCAGTGACAGCCGGCGGTGTGGGTGGGGGCGGCGGAGGAAATGGTAATGGTGGCAACGGTGGTGGCGCTGCAGCTGCTGGGGGAAGTGGTGCTTCGTCACCAGTGTCTGATGCGGACGCCGACTTGCAGGCGCGTTTGGATAAACTTCGACGAGACTAGGGCTGGGATGCACCCCATTTAAGATGAGACCGCTTCTTACACTGGTTGCTTGCGCTTTGCTACACATTTTAAATATTTTTTCTATTAAAATATGATTTTGATTTTTTTTTGTTTGAGAATACACGAGCTATTTGTCCTGTCATATGGTATTACAAACACGAAGTTAGCAAAGGGCGAATTGCATTGTAGGAATGTATGCCTGTACAAGTATTTGAGCCCGCATATGAGAAAGAGCAATTGTAATTTGAAATATAATAAATAACATTTATGTTTTACTTATTTATAAATTACTATTTCTATGTACAAAAAAAAAGAACAACTGACAATAATCTAGTAACTCATTCAAAAACCGATCCAATTTGAATTATATATACGTATGTATATACATACATTGCTCCTTTCATGACTAAACCTGGAGTATAGATGGGTACTAATTGGCAAATTAAGTATTCAAGTAGGCCGCTTAAGGTTTATCACTGCACTTTCTATCTACCGTAATGCTAGTTCCAAGTGAAAATGAGCGGAAATATATTTGTTGATACAAGTGTTTTAAGCAACATCAATTACGATGGTATGTATTTACTATAAACATGCATTTACTTAGGTATAAGTATACTTCTTCGTAACCCACATGTAACCTTAATTAAGATGCTTGCTGAGTAAACTTTTTTTATTTAAACGCGCAGTCTTGTGTACTCTTATCTTTGACTGCGTAATAGAGATGTATGTACATACATACTTACTACATATGTGTACATACATATGGTCGTTTAAAGTACAAAAGTTTGCGTTTATAGTTGAGTTCGTCTGAAAATCCACCCTTTCAGATTATTTTTTCGTATATTTTATAATTTTTAAGTACATACTTACTGATATGTGATTTGCAAATATTGCTTTTGCCTTTTATCTACGGCTTTGCCCTATTATCAAAAACTTTAAGTAGATACATATGTATTTACTTTTCATGAAATTTATTTGCGTGTCTTAAGCCAAATTCATACATTTCATTTTTAAATTGCCCTCAAACTGACCTCAACGTACTGACATCATAGGTGAACCACCAATGAATGAATATATATATTAAATATATTAAATTTAAACNGTAAGTAGATACATACGTATTTACTTTTCATGAAATTTATTTGCGTGTCTTAAGCCAAATTTCATACATTTCATTTTAAAATTGCCCTCAAACTGACCTCAGTGTACTGACATCATGGGTGAACCACCAATGAATGAATATATATATTAAATATATTAAATTTAAACATGGTCAACAAATACACAGAAAGTTAATATTGTAGCCACACACTTAACTCTGTACATTTTTATAACATTTTGCTAGCATTCGTAAAACTTTCATATCGTATATACCTAGTACACACATGTATGTAGTGTTTGTATAATTAAGTATTTTATTTTCTAATATCCATTTTAAAATAAGTTAATGATCTTTTGAAACGATTTTCGCATCNTTTGTGTTAAATACTTTTTTATAACATTTTGCTAGCATTCGTAAAACTTTCATATCGTATATACCTAGTACACACATGTATGTAGTGTTTGTATAATTAAGTATTTTATTTTCTAATATCCATTTTAAAATAAGTTAATGATCTTTTGAAACGATTTTCGCATCATTATACCGCCATATTATAACGCCAGGTAGCGTAGTTCATTAAATTACTACAAGTAGCTTTACTTGAAACCAGCAGCTGCAAATACTTCTTCAACTTGCTTAAATACTTCATTAGCTATTGGACTAGCATCGATTTTTTTCACTTTTCCTAATTGTTCGAAATGTTTGATAATTGGCAATGAATCATTGTTGTACGTTTGTATGCGCTTCTTTAAGCTCTCCAAGTTATCATCACTGCGACCAGAACCACTTTGACCTCGCGACAAGCAACGTTCCACGCACTTATCTTCACCACAATCGAAGAATAAGACAAATTGAAAATCTACTTTATCGCCCATCTGTCGTGTCCAACCATCCAGATTATCTTGATTACGTGGAAAACCATCAATAAGGAATTTTTGTTGGCCAGAGTTCTGCATCGCTTTCTCGAGCAGTGAGCATGTCACTTCAACGGGTACAATTTTACCATTGCGTATGTAGTCTTCAATTAGNCGTTGGCCAGAGTTCTGCATCGCTTTCTCGAGCAGCGAGCATGTCACTTCAACGGGCACAATTTTACCATTGCGTATGTAGTCTTCAATTAGCGTACCATATTCAGAACCCTGACGAGCACGTTCCTCCCGTAATAAATCGCCCGCAGAGAGATGTACAAATTGGTAACGCTCTACAATTTTGGAGCATTGCGTTCCTTTACCAGCACCGGGACCACCCAATACAAAAACGATTTGCGGCTTCTGTTCTGCTGGCATTTTGCGTTGATTTAATTTGGCGTTGGAACAGTGTGCAACTACTTTGTTGTTTAATAAATGTACAACTGATTTGTTATAAAACCGCGTAGGTACTAGTAATTGCTGCTGTGTTGCGATAATTTGACGGCAGGTGGATAAGGCTGTTGGATAATTGAACTTGGACAGGTCACGCTGCAAATAAGTGCCACCACATCTAAATGCTGCGCCAAGCATCAAATTGGTTTACCTGTATACGTATACTGAAAGTGGTTGATTTTACCCTTCGTTTATATTTCCTCCTATAAAATGTTTCATCAGCTGTCTGGTGCGCGGACTTTTCGACTTTTGGGCTTATTTAGTTATTTGTGGTGTGCGGAATGGGCAATGTGTAGCTTCGACAATCACGTTCTCCCACTTTCTCAGCTACGCAAGTGATTTAAAATAAACAAGTGACAAATTTTAAATGATATATATATCTCACTCTCGCACATTTCCGGTGGGAAAAATGCAGTTTAAAAAAAGACGGTGCATCTCTGCGATCAAAGTGCAATAAATAACAACAAGACTGGTTTTTAATTGATTATTCTATTAAACAAGATTTATGAAACAGTGGAGTATATTTGTTTTGCGGTTCTGCTGATAAGTGAAATATTTATAATCTAAATTTTGTGGTGGATACATTTCTACCCATCGTCTACAGGGTGCCTCAGATGGTAGGAAAATCTAACTGAAATAAGTGTGGTTTTGTTTTGATGATGCATTTTCGAACGTCTCTTTCCCCAATTAATTTAGCTCATTCGGCATTTGTTTGTTTTACAATTTGATCTACATATCGCACGTCTAATAATATAGAGATGTAATACCTTAAAATTTACGTTTTTGGAGATTTTATTATGCAATGATCAGTCTAATAGATATCCAAACTTTCCAAATATGGCAAAGATATGTGTCTTTCCTATCTCTTTTTGTATACCAACTGTATGAATTGATACAACTTTGATTGTATTTTCCCACAAAATTTAAAATAATTCGTTATATATTATTAAACGTGCGCTATATACAGGTCTACTTTGTTTATTTACTGTATTTTAATTTTAAATTATGAACAAATTGTTTGCAACGTAAACGAAAAAATTATTTAAAACGCGGCAGAAATAAAATTTTGTTTATGAGCATGTATGTATGTTTGTCCGCAAATAAGTACCCCTAATCCAGCTTTCCAATAAAGGCACATGATAGAATTGTTGCAGCTACCAGTAGTATGTATTAGATCACACATCACAGCACATATTCTTTGACCTCGTAATTAAATATTTTTACTTTGAAACATACATCATATATATTATTGGTTCTTAGTACAGCATAATTCTTTCTTGATATTTAATATTTGTCATAATTTTCGTCTACTATTCTTATAGTACTATCGCACAAATGCTGGGAGCAGGGTGGCAAATGTCAGATAACCAGTATGTCCTGGTAGCGTTGGAGGCGTTGAACACGTAAGCAATTTCTTCGTTTCTTTAGGCGTTTTAGCGGGTCCGGTTTTTTCATTAGCTGTATCAGTGTTGGGCTCATCCGCTTTCTGAGAAACGGGCTTCTGTAAGAAATTTGTAAAAATATATCTATGTAGGTGATGAATGTGCATAAGTTGGACTACCTTATGTTTAAGGAACTCTAAATCCAGTACTGGAATTGTTCTGGTTTTAACAATATGCTCCTGTTGCAGTACTTCCAATGATCGAATCTCTGTAAAACCATGCTCTTGTAGAGCAATGCAACACCGTTGCGACTGTTCAATACAAGGCGAAAAAGAGCAAAACCGTCCACCTACAGCAGCATCAATTAAAATTTGAGTTTAAAAGATAATAAATCGCATTTCAACGTACCCTCTGCCTTTAGTGTTTTCGCAGCAAAAGGTACGGCTAGTTGTGGGGCTGGCAAGTCCAAAAATACTGCATCCGCTTTTCCTTCCAATTCATTGCCGAAACCCAATTGACATACATCACGATGATAAACACTAACGAATTCACCTAAGCCATGTTGCTCAAATTCTTCCCGTGCTTGTTGTACTCGCGCTTCATGGAAATCAAATGTGTGTAAATGGCCATGTGGTTTTATGGCACGCAAGAAGTAATGCGACAGCGAAGCAGAACCTGTACCTGATTCGACAATCACCGAACCAGGACGTACCTCAAGTTGAAAAAGTATCATACTAATATCAGGTGTATAAATGATTTGTGTCCGATGTGGTAATGTTTGTGTCCATAGTTCTGGATTTGGTTGCAATACATAAGCCCAGCCTTTGGATAGTTCCACTCGACTGCCATAGGCGACTCCAATTAAGTTTCGCACTTTTAATGCACCGTATGACGTTTGGAATATCTACATAAATAAAAGGTTGTTTATCATTTGAGAGGAAAATAAATATCGAAACGCTTACATATTCAATTGTTTCGCCTTTCTTGTTTACTATGGTTGGAGTCGCTTGGATTGCATGCATTGAATTAACAGTAAGGTAGAGTATCACTGTGTCACCCTCTTCAATTATGTCTTTTGGCTTCAGAAAACTCATTTTAGCATTAATTACAAAAAAATAAATCGTTTAGCAAATTTTATACAGAAGCACGCCGTTTAGAATTTGTAAACAAACAATTTGACATTTGTTCGCCGGCAGGCGGGCCGGCAGCAGTGTTGCTGTTGCACGACTAAAGGGGCAATTTGACCCTTTTTCAAGCGCCAATACCCTTTAGCCCGACGTTTAGAAAATTATGGTTTTTGACCATTTTTCAAGATTATGAGCGACTTTTGCCCCTTTTCAAAGAGTTTTTTAGGAAATGTTAGTAAAGAAAAGCAAAACTAATATGGTGGCCCTTATTTTCGTCAATGATCCCTTTTTGCGACTTTATAAAAATTCGAAACGGCAACACCGGCCAACAGTTATCGGATGTTTCGTGCCTGACAAATTGACGGGTGACACAGATGATCTGAAAATAATGTATTTTTAAGGCTTTTTAGAAAAAAAAAAATAGCATGAATTGCATAACAATTATTATTCGGTTGTTATACTTTATCACAAGATGATGGTTTTGAGAAAAACCAACTCTTCTTATACACATCCACAAAACTTTGTGAAAAAAGGTATGACAGTAAAAAATGTTTGACAAATTAATTTGTTTACATTTGTGAAGTGATGAAAAATATTTCCTCTTCACGTTTTCACAGAATAGGAATTGACCCCCTGGTTTTAATTTCATATGTGGTATGTTATGTAATGTTATGTTGTATCATGTTATGTTAAGCTATGCTATGTTATCTATGCTATGCTATGCTATGTTAGTTATGTTTTGTTACGTCATTTCAAATTAATTTTAATAAACGAAAGACTTGAGCAACAAACTTGACAAATGATGTACACACATCAGTACACACGTATGTAAGCAAATGTGAACATCTACATGCTTACATACAAAACGCGCGAAAAAGAATTGTAAATCATAAGTATGAAAATGAAGCCAAAATACGGCGTAAATGTACTAACATAAAAAAAAGTAGAATTCCCAGCAATAATCAAAACTAAATTGTTGCTCGTTTGTCAGTTGATTAAGCAACGGGATAAAAATCTTGATATTCCGGCCGCAAACGAAGCCGCAGCCGCAGTTGTAGACGTCATTGATGCTATGACCACAACTGACGCTACATACAAACATATGTATGTACATGTGCACACATGAGCAGTTGTGTAACTTGTAGCTGCCGCAACTTGTGGCAAGTAGAAAAATCTCTCATGGCATACAAGTGATGTGTGTGGAAAGTGCGCACCGCTGCTTGACCGCCGCCTGTACTACGGCTGGTGTGCACTCGGGATGCCGCAACGGTGATGCACCGATATAGCTGAAGTACTGACTGACTGACTGCCTCACTGACTGCTATGCAAGTTGAAGGACCGACTACTGTCAGCAACAACCTCTTCGATGGCTGCAGTGTTGGTTGAATTGACTGTTGGACGGTTTGACAAAGCAGCTGCTGGGTTGACTGACTGACAGCCGCTGCTGATGATTTTTTGATGACTGTTGTTGTGCTTGTTGCTAGTTTTAAGGTTTTTTACCGATTTTTATTTTTTTTTGATATGTCCAATGCGCGTCACTGGAAAATTCTACATAATCAACACTTAATGTGCGTGGAGAAATAATAAAAAAAAACGTTAGAAAAAGTGTCCAGCGCATTCTATATATATGCATACAGACATACATACATATGTACATATATACTTACCACAAAATATTGGCCGCAGTCACAACGAAGCTCAGTGCCTGCAATGAGTGGAGATTGGCCACTGATCACGGCATTTATAGATCGAGGGTTGTGGTAAGTGGTGGCTGACCAGTTCGCCCCATAACCTGACCATATAACCTGAACCCTAGCTGACCCAACGCATTAGGCCTTATGACGGCTGTGACTGCGTCCTTAGCGCTTACACTCCTCCTACTATGTAGTGACTCCAACTCAAATGGTGGAGTCTCGACTTTTTGCGCCATATAACTAGAAGCCAACACAAACGACTCCTCTTTCTACTTCCCAAGGTGACAACTGCAAGATGTCACCAAACTTTGCGTGAATAACTGGCGGAACATAGAAAAGAAAAGAGGCAAATGGCGAAGTTTTTTAGTCTCGGCCAAGACCGGGTGTGAATTAAAGAAGATGTGCTTGAGGATGAACCTCCATCGAGGCACACCAGAAGGCTTATTTTGGAGTATATGAACAGGGTACATTCTTATATACATCGACCAACTAACGGCATTCATAGAAGGTCGCTCACCATCTAACATGACTACAGTCTGGATATGATATTGTAGCCGCCTAAACAGCTACTTAGATGTGTAGGCTTGACCAATAAATGTCCGGCAAGTGGAGACTCGCCCCATGACACTAACCACCGCTTCACATGTCAGCTAGAGCCTACTCCCTCTCGTCCAACCCCGCCGAAACGGCTCGTTTACTGGATTACCGTATGTCAAAGCTTTTTCATTATTACTTAAAAATATATGTATTTAAGTACATACAACTACATTCTTATGTAAATTTGTTTTATTTACGAGGAGGAAGCATTGTAGATTTTACCCCGTCAATGTTAGATTTTAATCCGAACTAAACCTCATAACGTTCAGTACCGATTCTCCAGGTACTAGCGCTAGGTGTTTCGTCGGTAGATGGCTTAAGCACGAAGCTCACACATACGTCGTACGTTACTGTTCTAGCGTATTCAGTTTGTTTGTCATTAAATACTACCACCCCATCGACCGTATGGGTCAAGATACTGGTTTAACTTTACCTTTCCATCATAACGGTTTATCCACGCTTCGAGATTTGGTATTATATAGACGGTGGATCCAACGTCCCTTGCTGCTCGCATCCCACCGCCTTTGTCTGTACGGCAGGGTTTTCTTTTTCGCTGTTAGAGGTAATTTTTCCGGTGCTTCGAAGTTGGTTTCCTAACTAAGAAGGCTATCGGATGTAGACCTGCGCGACAACCAGGGTGGCGTCTTCGGATACTGTATGAAATGCATAGCATACCCTAAGAGCGCCAATTATATATATATATGCCATACCACACCTGTAGGACTTAGTATCGAGTGCATTTGCCCAAACTTGCGGATCATACAGTGACACCGACTCGAACACTCCGGCTAAGAGTCGTCTCCTATTTTGTTTGGGACCACGTTCATGGGTTCATGGCGATATTTTCTATAGCTATTATTTTACAAATCTGATGTTTCAATAACAATTTTACGATTTTTATGCATAAATCTCGATGCCTGGAGTTCAGGAGGGTTACCAAATCTCATTTTTGCCACATCGGCGATTTAGGCGGTTTTGCAACTGGTCTATGGGCGGTTTTGGGAAAACATCTACGCGATATGTATGTGTGTGTGTGACCGTATGCATTCGACTAAATTGTGTTAAATGGCCTGCATAATCACATCACATATTATTCCTGAATTGCGATTAATCTCGATTTGCAAGTAGGTAAACCCATTTAAGTGGACGTGAATGCACACATAAATACACACATAAATTTGTGTGTGTATGAACCTATTTATGTACATACATTACATATGTATGTATGTATAAGTGCGCAACGATGAACTGCCAGGCGGGCAAATGCGGCAGACAAAAATGGACAAAATCGCCTGACAATTAGTATGAAAATTTGCTAACAAACATTTGCCGGCGATCGGCGATCAGTCAGCGGAACAGCAAAAACAACAACAACGCACAGTTTAGTAATGTGCTAACGTGGAAATGTTGGCGGCGACAGCAACAAATGTGACGACAGACAATTTAGTGGCAGCAATGATGTTGCAGCAACAGCAATTCAGCCTACCTCTATATGTAGCAAGCATGGTCCAGCAGTATGCAACAAACAACAAAAACATGTTGCTGTTGCAATTCAAGAAGACACCAAATAACACAGCACAACACATCACAACATCAATAATGAAGAGGAAGAGTTAGTGTGGAAGGAAGGATTGAAAGGGAAATAGCAGCGGGGTAAGGTGCGGAGCGGAGAGGAGCGCAAAGTAAGCTTATGCACATTGGCATTTCTGTAAGTGTTCATACAGACATACATACTTATGTATATAAGTATATGTAAGCACGTGTGTATTTGCTTGTGAATGCTTGCTTACCAGCAGCACTTAACATCAATCAGCAACAGAAAACCGCAACAGAAGTTGACATATGAGTAAACAAGCAAGCAGTGCGTTAAAGAGGCGAATGTA
>NW_016157665.1:106224-108736 GCF_001687245.7 Rhagoletis zephyria | reverse complement strand
TTCTACCATTTTTTCAAATTGTTGTTGCTTTTCCACAATAAATTTTTCATTTAAAAATGGCCTCGAGCTCATTATAAAATTGTTGAATATAATTGTTAAATGGCCAAAAAAAAACAAAAAACAAATAACATAAAAATGTTATTAAATAAAAAACTTAATTTTTCTTTGTAAAATATTTTGAATTAAAAATTACGAAATCAAAAATTTATTTAAAACCAAATGAAAACAACAAATAAATAACAAGTGATTCTTAAGCAAAAGCCAAAACCGACCTCAATTCTCGTATAAAAATTTAAGATTATCGTTAATTTCTTCACGATCCAATTATCGGATCTAAACAAATTGAGGTACCTTTCCGATGAAAGAAATGTGGTCCAAAGTTATGCGGTAACATACATACAAAAAAAAAATATATGTATATATATATATATATTCCGACGAACTGATAACCTCCTCCTCTTTTGAGGTCGGTTAAAGCCAAATATAAATCAAGACTTAGTGTATGTATTTAAAAAAATAATAATAATAATTAAAAAATTTCCACAAAAAAAACTGAACTAAATTAGGACGTGTGTGAATCGGTAACAAAGTTCGCTGCGAGTAAGTTTTTGACCAGTCTGAGGTGAATAAAATTTCACTAGCTCTTGAGGAAAATGAAATTTTTGACAAATGCATAGACAATTTTGACAATCGCAAAGATTGTTGATGTTATAATCTTTTCTGCCCCAACTTTAAGCAAAAACAATAAAATATTATGAAATGGAGTTGCTGGTGGTAAAATTAAGAAGTATTACATTTTTTTAAATATTCCTTGTAAATAAATTTCTTTAATATTTCAAAAGCTTTAATTGATTAAAACTAAATTGATTGAAAGCTTAAATTAATGAATTGCAATCAATAACAGATGGTAGAGGTTTTCTTAAAATATTCATTTCAATTATTTCACTTCAATTTATAATATTTTATTATGCGGTTGTAAAAAATGTACTGCTGTCAAAAAAAAATTTAATTTCACACAGCAGATTGACAAAACTATTTCACCATAGTGAAAATATTATTCACCAGCTTTCCCCACAGAACTTCTTTACCGATTTACACACGCCCTTAAAAAGAAAAACAAACTTATTAACCTACCTAAATTCATTTGCAATACAATGAAAAATGTTATAAAATAAAATATTGTAAATTTATATCTTAAACTTGCTTTGTAGAGGCAGACTACTCGATCAGCAGGTATAATGCTACTAGTACCTCTCCTGGTTGGTGCTACTGCATGACCGGGGACAATTGACATTTCACACTTCATAGCAATGTTAAAAAGTAGATTTACTTAGTACAGAAAAACAAAAATTTTGAAGACAAACTAGCTAAGTTGCATAGCAGCTCACTACTTGTAGTTTTCACTGCAGGGCTATTGCAAAAGCAACAAAAGCCACAATGTGGCCAACAAACAATTAACGCGCAAAATTGTGGCTTACCTATGCGTGAAGTGTTTTCAACAGCGTTGGACTGCCGCTGGTCCGTTTCCAGATGCGTAGTCGTAATGCGAGATTGCTGAAATGGTGTGACAGCAATTTGGCTAGCAATAAGAACAATAACATTGACAATATATTGCAAGGACAATTAAAACTTATGTGATGCGCATTTTGCCATCATCGTTTATCACTAGTTTTTCTTCAGCTTTTCTTCTTCTTTGACAAGACTCCTACCTAGCTTATAAAAGCGGTATCTTGGACCGCCCTGGCTAACTGATCGGCTTCCTCATTTCTTTCGGCTCTCATGTGCCCGGGCACTCATAACAGTTGGAAAGCATTATTCTCAGTCAGGGCTTTAAGGTTCTCTACACCCTCTAGGACCACTGGCTCGAAGTATGAGAAAGCATTGGGTGCCGCCTGACTATCCCTAAAAATTAGGATCCTATCACTTCGATAATTAATGAGAAGGGTGATCTCTGCACACATACTCTGCTTGAAAGGTCCATCTTGGATGATGAACTGTTGTTTTTTGTCTTCAAATGATTTTTATAATTTATTTAAAATTATACGGGAAGCCCGAAAATTTGCTTCATTTTACTTTACTTTTAAGTGGGAAATAATACCAAAATCTGAGTTTTGCTTTATTTCCAACAAAGGCTCTCGTCGCCTTGAAGGCGACTGCCTCAACATGAGTTCTGCAAAAGAATTTCGAGTCCAGGATAAGTCCCAGATACTTCAAATCCAATCTGCGGATGGTTGGATAAACAACACGTTTTTCAAGTTCCTGATCGACTGCTTATATGAGATGCGTTGTCTCCACACTCAAAGGCCCTAGAATTTCCGTAGTCAGGGCGTACAGCGCGGTGTCTGTAGATTCACCAACTCTATACGCTTGCTGGAACGAGCATTTAGTAGACTAATGTCGTTAAAACAAAAAACGAAAAGAATTCAAAAAAAGAAAAAATACTGGAAAAAAGTAAAAAAAAAAATCGTCGGTTAGCACCACCAACAAATGTTAATGTTATCGCGATAGGCGG
>NW_016157665.1:102293-106124 GCF_001687245.7 Rhagoletis zephyria | reverse complement strand
CCCGCCAATGCCCTATGCACATCTATTGATGACACCCTAGCCCCGAATTCAGCCTTTAAAGCCTGCACCAAGGAACCCCAACTCGTTACATCGCGCTGGCTACGTATAAAAATCTTCGCAGCTCCTTTCAGGAGTTGCTTCGCGTAAATAAATTTTTGTAGGTCGTTCCATTGAACCGCACTAGCATTTTGCTGAAAGTCGTCTAGCCATTCTTCGATCTGTTGGGAACCCGAACCACTAAAAGATGTTAACGAGTCTTCTATGTCACGTAAGGTAAAGGGAGCACGAGAGTATGCACTATGCGGTGTTGCACTTGGTGGTGACGAACCTGCATTGTCATACACGGAACCTACATCGTCGCCGGTATCATCATCAACTTCGCTATCAGGATTTAGACCGAAATGTTCCAATAAACGATCCTGTAGCGTCACCTTCCGGCCGGTGGTAGCTAAACCCAACTCAGACAATTTCTGCTTAAGGCCAACAACATTTAAATCCAAGATCGCGCTTCTTTCCATTGTCGACCGTTTCACGCTTACAAACAATAACTTCCTTAACTTACAAAAAAATTCCAAAGTTAATCTTACTCTTCGACTTTTTGCCTTAAGGCAGAAATTGGATTACAAAATCTATGTTAATTTGTGCAAAGTCCGTCTTATCGATCTTCTAATTACATGTGTATTTGTCAAATTTATTAGATTTGCTTCAATTTAGCTTTAACTTTCTTTTCTTATTTTCGACAACTAACAAAATTGAGACATTTAATCACCATACGATTTTTCACTGTGTAAAATTTAATGTTCATACATAGGAAGTGCATATCATACATAAAAAGTACATATATCATAAAGCCATACCTCGCTGTTAATACACAAACCGTACAATCAAATTGTGTCACCTCTGTCGCTTCTGGATGGCTTTGTGTGCAGACGCCGCTGCTTTTGCTGATGCTCCTTCTGTGCTGCTACTGTGGTTGTCGCTGCCTTGCAGTTACTTTCGCTGCTTTGTACTTGCTGTCGCTGTCGCTGCTTTGCAGTTAATATCGCTGCTTGCACTTGCTGTCGCTGCTTTGCAGTAGCCTTCGCTGCTTGCACTTGCTGTCGCTGCTTTGCGGCTGATGTCGCTGCTTTGCCAGAATCCCTCTGGTAACGGGAAAATCTTCCGTTCTTGTATGGTACGACTAACGGGCTTTTACCAGGAGGTACAGTTCGCCGTGCTGGCCTCTTTAGCGCCCCAACTAGGCCTCCGCTTGTGCACACAGGTAAGATATGTTAAATGGCCGTACGTAAATGGCGTGCATCCATGTGTGTTTGCACAAATTCAAGCCAATTGCCTTTGCACTTGTTAACTTTGCGTAGGTAAAGCGTTTCTTCTACGCCGTCGCACTTCTGGCACCACTTGTAGGATTTCGCCCAGCCAATTGAATAAAATTCCAGCTTTAAATTCCCGCGTGGGGATTTCACAAGTTTATTTAGTATTTTGCTTCGTTAAAATAAACAGTCACAGGCGCTTATTGGCGTAGTTATAATAGCTTGCGTTAAATTACATTGATTTTAATGCGTCACGTTTCACTTAATATAACGTTGTACAGAAATACGATCTACTGCGTTTGGCGGTCGGCAATCTACTTATAATTTCAGAGCCGTTAGCTCAAATCAACCATCGCCTTTATTCTATTCTCTTTTCTTCGTCAATTCGTTAGGGTTGCAATTTGATGGTAGCTAACACCGACGGTTGGTGCTGCCACCCGATCCTACATTTATTTTAACAATTTATTTGAAAAAAATGAGAGTGTCCATGTGAGCAGTTTAACGACTGTTCGGTTTGGCGGTTATCGAGTGAGTAAGTAAAAAATGGTCAGTCCTTTTGTTTGTCTTCTGTTTCGGTGTCAGGCAGGGTTGCAGTAAATAGACTCGTTTTGGGTTGCCGTCGTGTTACTGTCCCACATTCGGCCATCCTGCGTTCTCATTCGTCCCGAATGAGGGGTCCACTTCTTCAGATACTCGGCTACGGTTGTGGTGCGTGCTGGCCCTTCATGGTCGCCAGCCGTGTGCACTTCATATCGACAATGGTTTAGTTTCTCGGTCACTTGGTATGGTCCTAGGAACTTTGGCTGTAAACGTAAGCCGGAGCCGAACTGTGTGCGCTTGATGGTGACGAGTTCCCAGACTTCATACTGTTCTTCCTGCTTGCGCTTGCTATCAAAGGTTTAGCGATTCTCGCTTTGGATACTGGCGATGTTTTCTTGGGCTGCCTTGCGTACTGCTCCGCGGTCTTCGTCAAGCTCCTCAGCGGCGACGCTTGCCAAAAGTTGTTGTAGTTCGGGCATGTTTGGGATTCGCATCTCCACGCCGGTCAGTAATCGAAACGAATGTCGAATGTCGTGCTACGCGGAGGGGTGCTGTTGATATACTGCTGCACGCGTTTCACGTGACGGTACCACTGACTTGGCTTCTCCTGGCATAACTTGGAGATCATGGGCACGACGATCTTGTGCATAATCTCTACTTGCCCATTCCCACGCGGGACGCCAGTAGCGATCAGCAAGTGTTGTATTCCTTCCTCCGCACAGTATTCCTTGAAGGGATGTGAGGTGAATGCTGAGCCTCTGTCCGTGACGATCCTTGCCGGATTGCCGAATATCGCCGCTTGCTTTCTCAATCGATCCACGACAGCTTCTGATCCAGTGCTTTTGGTGGGATATAGCCACACAAACTTGGAAAACGCATCCACGACGACTAAGATGTAATTGTATGCTTTTTTGGTCGCTTCCATCGGACCTACGTGGTCGATGTGGTACGTCCCCAGCGGCCGATCTTCTTTGTTAATTGGGTTTAGGAAGCCCTCTTGCTTACCACGCTAAGCCTCGGTCACGATGCAACTGATACATCTCTTCACTATCCTCGCTGCCTTTGCGCTTAGTTGGGGTATGTAAAAGTTCTTCTCAACGGCTTCTTGTGTTCTTGGCGGAAAAGTGTCCCTGGTTATGCGGGATTTTGAGGATTTCACCTTCCATGAGCGACGGAACGACGATAAGCTCCTTAACGGGATCCTTATGTAGTTTGCCGTGCTTCACGTAAAAGTCCTCGTACTCCTCCCGTTCCAAAACTTTGCACACTGCCTTTATCCACTCGTCGCTTTGCTGTGCTGGTCGTAGTCAGGCTGTCTTCCAAAATAAGGCAGGAGACTGCTTAGGGCATCAACGTGTCTCATCTTCGTGCCTGATCGGTGTTCTATCGCGTAGTCGAAATCCTCGAGTACCATGGCCCAACGAGACACTCTTAAGCTGAAATTAGTTAAGAACGTAAACCTACCGGTACGTAAACCCGAGTCAGCTGACACGATCTATCTTACCAAAGCGCCATGTAAATGAAAACTCAACACCGCAGAATTTTTCTGTAGTTGTAGCCCGTAGCGCAGAAATCTGCGGAATTTAGATTTTTCCGTGTCAGCTGATTTCTCCTTCTTTAGATGGTTGCCACTTCGTCAAATTTACTGTTTTATACGGCTTATCTCTAAAGGTGTTCAAGGTAGAGTACTGTGACTTGGTACTGGGGTATGTTAAATCAGTTCTAAATTCATGGAAGAAGATTAGGGTTATAAGAAAAAGGGGCGTGGCACTTCCAGTACAAATTTACTTTTTCTTGCCACATATCCCTGGAAGTGTTTGTGGAAGAATACTCGAACTTGGTATGGAGTTGTGTATGCAAAATGTATGAATTGCTCATGGAAAAAATGTGAGTTATTAAAAAAGGAGGCATGTCGCCTCCCATACATACTAAAAACTTCTTAATACATATCTCTGGAAGGATAGAAAATATCTCGAAGTAT
>NW_016157665.1:39914-94191 GCF_001687245.7 Rhagoletis zephyria | reverse complement strand
TTTAAATTTGTTATGGAGATTTATTTTATAAGTGCCGTACTGACAGAATAAATTTCATTAAATGGAAAAGGGAGAGCCGGGTTTGGCCTTATAATCTAAAGCTCTCTTGAGGCATTTGCTACAGTAATGAGAAGTGGTATTTTGTCAAGGCCAGGTTACTAAATTTGAGTTGGAAATATTAAAACCCGCCGTGGCACCTCCAAGAAGGTTACACGTCCACGCGTCGTATACCTGGAGCCATTTTAAGGTAAACATAGAGGGATTGATATCTTTCGTATGTCTAGCGCGCAGACGAGATTTTATAATTTCATATTTTTAAACGGCCTAAATACCTTAACTCGCTTAAAAAATAACGAGCTATAACGAAATGGGCACAGAAATAAAATCTAACATCATTAAATTATTTTTCATATTTGTATTAAAGCGCGGGGTGAAACCCGCGGGTATAAGCTAGTCCTAACGTAATTTTCACACAACTACCTAGTTCTTGTATACGTTTGTGGGACCCCAGAATAAAGTAACTAACGAATGTAAAAATTAGCAAAAAAGTGTTTTTGCTTTTTATTAAAATTCTGTTTAAAATATTTAAAAAACACACAGGAAAATCAACTAGTTTTTATTTTATCTCCAATAATTGAAGAGTTAGATGCAATAAGGGCGCTTCTGTTAAAACTGCTTTCTGAGATATTGGCGTTAAGGTTTTTGATGTGTATAACTTGAAAAAAATTTTCTACTGCGGAAAAAATTGTCAGATTACCAGTATTCGACCCTAATTTAACTGTAATAAACGCTTTCGATCGAAAAACGTGTTACCTATGTTATTTTCTGAGTTATGCTTTTTTTGAAATGTTCAGTGGCCCGAATTATGCAAAAAAAACTTATTTTAAAAATGTAATTTTCATTTCGTAAAAGAGTGTTTTTATACGAGTAGTATTTAGTTCCTTCAAACGATGTATTTCAATGGCATACAACATGAAAATTTTGTACAAAATTCCTTAGGCGCCGCACGCCGAACGCCGAACGCCGCCGCCGATATTTTCGTAACTCGGCGGCGGCGCGTGAGAAATGACAAAAAACGGCGGCGGCGGCGGAGTGGCCCGGTAGGTATTTTCAGTTTATTCTATTTGGATTTATTTTATATTTCAACGATTCCACATAACTTTTCCAGTGTTTTAAATCCTGGTTATGCCACTCATGCTTTTTAATCTAAAACCATCATAACCCTAGTAAACAGCTGTTTGTGAAATGTGGCGTTGTCGGACTTGCACTTCACGGTTTCATGAAATGATGCCGAATTCATGGTTAACTTTCGTGTATAACTGAATTCATGAAATGGGGTTTATGCAGCCAATTTTAACCCAAATTCATGAAATGAATTCGTGAATTATACTATGTCTCCATTGAGAGATTTATCCATTAAGATTTAATAAATCCAGTTGTTAAATCACAACCGTCTCCATTACCACAACGAGATATATTTGACGTTCACATTTTTAAATATTTGACGTTTGCTTATGTATGATTTTATAAATACAGTTGCGGACATTGATATACAGACAGATAAAAGGAAGGTGCCAAGCGGAATTTCATGATGTGAATTCTTAATATTATTGGCTTCTTATTCGTGGTAAATATATGTGTATAATATATAGTTTGGAAAATGTAAAGAATGGTACCATATTCCCAATCATTTTCCCAAATTCAAGAAAAATTATCGAAACGGTAAAAAACATTTGCGAAAAGAAAAAGTAGAACTCTCTTATTCATAGGAGGGAACCGAAAATCCAATCGTGGGCCTTTGGCATATCATGAAGACGAATTGAGTTCTAGAGGATGTTCGGTNTTATTACAACCAAAGTTATGTACATATGTATTACTAATTTTCTTCCCAAACTAACAAAAATATAAAAATTCCCAAAAATACGAAAATTCATGTTTTTATGATAGGCTAGATTTCAATGTCCTCAACTGTATATTGAAAACACAAATGTCATTTGACTTATGGCATGTGAATTTGTGGTTGCCACATCCAACAAATTGTACTTATTGATCAATATTATTGAAGATTTGACGAAGATTTAACTTAAATCTACCGCCTTTCGAGATTTAATTTTATATGGTAAATCTCAAAAGATTTAACGCCAAATCTCGTCAGAGGGCTAAATCTTCATTAAATCTCAAAATGGAGACATAGTATTAGCCTACGCATAAACGTTGTATCAGTTTCTTTATAAAATAGTGCGTGAAAACTTTGCCAAATTTGAAAAATGGCGAAAAAATTAACACAGAAAATACACACAGATCTCTTAAGTTTTCTAAAAGTTTATATACATATATCATTCGAAAGGTCTAAACTCGGTATATAGTCAACTGAGTTACAAGCTTATAAGTGTGAAAAACCGGTTTTTAACAGTAAATCAAGATTGTGTGGGTGTGTGACAAAAATTTCGTATCTCGATTCTTACTTCACTCGGCAAAACCTACCTGAAAAATAACATGACTTACCATGTATTTTTACTTCATTATTTTTTGTAGCATTGGGCTCTAGAGCACATAAATTTTTCCTTTCTCTATTTAATTTAAAAACTTATTAAATATAATAAAATAACACTCAAGAAAAAAACATATAAAAATATAACGAATACTCAAAAATAATTACCTACATACATACGTAATTTTTTAGTATTTGTTATTATATCTGATTTCTTCTTTTAATGGTAAATGAAATGATTATTTCTTAATTGTTTCTAAGAACATTGATTACTGTTTATTTGAATATTTGAAACAAAATAGTTAATCATTAACATTTAAACAAACACCAAATCTTTTTTGCTATTCAAAATCGAAATAGATAGGTTTAAAATTATTCGATTCTTTAAATTTCTTTTTAAAGATGTGAAAACAAAGGCAAATAAACCGTCAGGTAAAATATTCTTTTGTGCATTTAGTTGTGTCCTTGACCTCAGACGCTATATTTCTCCATGCCAAACTAGTCATATCCTACAGTAGTTTTTTTACGGTATAGTTCCATAAACATGGTTTTTTTTAATTAATTCGACAAAAAAAAAAGTTGAGGATGATGATTCCGCCTGTGAAACGATCATGCTTATTGCAAAAATTGCCGCGCAATACTAATCTAACCTCGTTCAGAAAACCGTATCGCACGTGCGATACGCATGCAATATTATATCGCAGCGGTGTCGCACGTGCGATACGCATGCGATATTATATCGCAGTGGTGCCGCTGTCGTGCAAGTGTGCACAGTTTTCATCGCTTCCTACCAATTCCCAAGTACTCAGCATGACGATGTCGCATTCTTATCGTATCGCATATCGCATCGCATATCGTATCGCTCTAATGTGCACCGTGCCTAAGTGTAAACTGGCACTGAAAAACTGGCCCTTAAGCTGATGCCAGATAAAACTTTGTAGCTTTGCGTGACATTTATAGCTTTGCTAGCAAAGCGCCAGACGCAAAAGGTACGCCACAATGAACGCCAAGAAAACAATTTTATACTGCTATTTTACTGGACAAAATTGCTGTGGATTTTATATATTTTGCTTTAAAAATGTCAGCAATGTAATTAAGCTTTACGTTTGTGTATGAAAACTCGAATTTGGACGAAACAAAANAATGATTATTTCTTAATTGTTTCTAAGAACATTGATTACTGTTTATTTGAATATTTGAAACAAAATAGTTAATCATTAACATTTAAACAAACACCAAATCTTTTTTGCTATTCAAAATCGAAATAGATAGGTTTAAAATTATTCGATTCTTTAAATTTCTTTTTAAAGATGTGAAAACAAAGGCAAATAAACCGTCAGGTAAAATATTCTTTTGTGCATTTAGTTGTGTCCTTGACCTCAGACGCTATATTTCTCCATGCCAAACTAGTCATATCCTACAGTAGTTTTTTTACGGTATAGTTCCATAAACATGGTTTTTTTTAATTAATTCGACAAAAAAAAAAGTTGAGGATGATGATTCCGCCTGTGAAACGATCATGCTTATTGCAAAAATTGCCGCGCAATACTAATCTAACCTCGTTCAGAAAACCGTATCGCACGTGCGATACGCATGCAATATTATATCGCAGCGGTGTCGCACGTGCGATACGCATGCGATATTATATCGCAGTGGTGCCGCTGTCGTGCAAGTGTGCACAGTTTTCATCGCTTCCTACCAATTCCCAAGTACTCAGCATGACGATGTCGCATTCTTATCGTATCGCATATCGCATCGCATATCGTATCGCTCTAATGTGCACCGTGCCTAAGTGTAAACTGGCACTGAAAAACTGGCCCTTAAGCTGATGCCAGATAAAACTTTGTAGCTTTGCGTGACATTTATAGCTTTGCTAGCAAAGCGCCAGACGCAAAAGGTACGCCACAATGAACGCCAAGAAAACAATTTTATACTGCTATTTTACTGGACAAAATTGCTGTGGATTTTATATATTTTGCTTTAAAAATGTCAGCAATGTAATTAAGCTTTACGTTTGTGTATGAAAACTCGAATTTGGACGAAACAAAATAAATATTAAACCGGCTGATTGGCAAGACGCGCAAAAAGATGGGAGTTGCAGCTTCAAGGATCTATGTGGTATGCTTTGTGCTTTTTCATACAATTCATCTTATCTGTCAAAACGAACCTGTCACATAAAGCCAAGTAAAAGTTTTATGTGGCATCAGCTTTAAGGCCCGTCCACATACAACTTTGGAGTTGCGTTGGCGCTGGCGTCGCTTTGACAGCAGCGCGAGTAACGCCCGTGCTTGCTACAATGAAAGCTTAGCAGAGAATACTTTGGTCACTAAATTAACATACTAGCAGCAAATAAATCAAAATTTTACATCAATAATTGCATTAAAAACAGGGATGCCGTTTGGATCTAAATAGATCCAATTGGATACATTTTTAGAAAAATTTTTGCGGGATACTTATTTTTTCCGGTTAGTATAAATGTGGATACTTTTTTAAATAGGCCAAAATTTTATATTTCCTATAAAGTTTTTTTCGTTCAAAAACCGATTTTCATTAAAGATGGTAGAAAGCATTACGTTTTATAAACGTATAAAGAATCGCTACTTAAGCGTGAAATTAAAGCATTTTATTTTTTGTGAACGAAGCAATGAACATATGAAGAGATCTCACCAAAATAGGTATAAGCGCAATTGCGTTAACTACCTTAAAAGGATGCTTTAAGCAAGATCTTAATAAACATATCGTCGTTTAAGGTACAAAACCGCGTATCAACAAAATGCAAAACCGCGTATCAAGATAATGCAAAACCTCGTATGTGACGTTGCATAAATTATTTTCTAGAGTAAAAACACTTATATTTCAAAATGGTTCTCTTTTTTATAAAGCAATCACACTTCTGGCTAGTATATTTCAGGACGAATGGATAAGGATTGAGCCAAGAGCTTGTGTGAGCAAATCCAATTTTTGGCAGCAAACGTCAGTTACGCGGTTTTGCAGAATGACGATACGCGGTTTTGTACTTTAAACGACGATATATATAAAGTAAATTATACTCTTTCTGTAGTAATCTCTTTCATATCACATATTTTCATTTGTTAATTTAAAAAGAAAGAAGATTTCAATGTAGTTTAAAAAACTAAATTTGATTTATTTAAGGAAACTTTTATGAATTTTACTGAAAAATTTTTGTTTATTTGCGCATATTGAGAGAGATAATCAGATTCCTCTTTTAATGTGTGCAAATTTGCACGCCGTGTAATAAAATTAATCATTGCCTGTTTACTTTTACACATAAAATGTTTAAAATAAAGTAATGTTTATTATTAGTAGGAAATCTATTTGTAGTTTGAAAATTTTTGCAATTTTAAACATTCTATATATGTGTATTAATGTGCATATTTTAAAGATCTCAAGTTCAAAATCAAATACTGAACATCCTATACGTATATTTATACAGATTCTTGTTGAAAATAGATACTTTTCAGTAGTAGTTTTACATGCTCTTTTTAGAGTGTACGTGCTATTTTTTATATTTACTTTGCAAAATACTTATGCACAAAAAATGTACTTAATAAATTGAAATTACAAATGTTTGATTTTATGCACATGTATTCCAAGTCGTTAGGATGGGTTAAATTATGTCTTTTTCATGAAAATGTTTGGTTTTCTTACCAGTTATGAGATGTATATGTAAAAAAAGAAAATTGGATACATTTGGATACATTTTTGGCTTGGTCAGGGATACATTTTCTTGAGACGGCGCGGCAACACTGATTAAAAACTATATTTCTTGCCCGCATTTGATTAAAAATGAAAATGAAATCACATAATTTTGATTATTTAGAACAGCTGACGAACGACGCGCGCGANTTTTTGTTTATTTGCGCATATTGAGAGAGATAATCAGATTCCTCTTTTAATGTGTGCAAATTTGCACGCCGTGTAATAAAATTAATCATTGCCTGTTTACTTTTACACATAAAATGTTTAAAATAAAGTAATGTTTATTATTAGTAGGAAATCTATTTGTAGTTTGAAAATTTTTGCAATTTTAAACATTCTATATATGTGTATTAATGTGCATATTTTAAAGATCTCAAGTTCAAAATCAAATACTGAACATCCTATACGTATATTTATACAGATTCTTGTTGAAAATAGATACTTTTCAGTAGTAGTTTTACATGCTCTTTTTAGAGTGTACGTGCTATTTTTTATATTTACTTTGCAAAATACTTATGCACAAAAAATGTACTTAATAAATTGAAATTACAAATGTTTGATTTTATGCACATGTATTCCAAGTCGTTAGGATGGGTTAAATTATGTCTTTTTCATGAAAATGTTTGGTTTTCTTACCAGTTATGAGATGTATATGTAAAAAAAGAAAATTGGATACATTTGGATACATTTTTGGCTTGGTCAGGGATACATTTTCTTGAGACGGCGCGGCAACACTGATTAAAAACTATATTTCTTGCCCGCATTTGATTAAAAATGAAAATGAAATCACATAATTTTGATTATTTAGAACAGCTGACGAACGACGCGCGCGAAAAGTTGAGAGTTGGCCATCTTTCTGCGTTGTGTTGGCGTTGCCAAACTTTGGTTATATTGAGACTTTCATATAAATGCATGTATTCATAGTCAGCTGTCGAGGCGACACCAACGCCAACGCAACGCCAAAGTTGTATGTAAACGGGCCTTTAAAGTCACAAAAACAGGATCGTTTGTCAATCTCTAGTTTAAAGTGGGCTTGTTCGAGTTGCTATCACAACCGCAGCATTGCGCGAACCATTAAAGTATCACGTTCGTTGTGAATTTCTAACGACGTTTTATCAGTTTTGCAGTTGCAGCAGTGATGTAAATTTCTAGCACTGCTGCAGTATTGCCGCTTTTATTACATGCCTCGAACAGGCCCACTGTTATAATCCGAAATACGCATTTTTATGTGACTAGTTGCTCGTTCACGACTGTTACGATTCGATCCCAGTATCTTTAAAACCACTTGCTGGTTGCCGTACAGAAAAATTTCGATTATCGATAACTCTGCAGCAACTTGCGATAGTTGCTATTCGTAAAACAAATTTTCTTCCCAATTGCGTTGCTGGCAGGCAATCAACCGTGGTTGCGTTGATATCCATAATCGACCCATTGTTTATGAAATATTTCATACCCGCATATCTACACAAAACAATTGTTGAATACCCGAAAATATTGACCGTGTTACCATTTATACATTCAATCGCGGTAGTAATGTTTATTAATAAAATTTACTTGTTACAAAATGATCGGCAATGTGCCGAATAGAGCTGTTAATAGAAAAGATGACCAGTTAAAACTGAGCATAAGGTGTTGAGAAAATTATAAAAAAGAAGCGTTCTTCAAAGTTCACCCGAAAAAGCATAACTTTATATCACTCAAAGCGTCTACACTGCGTATAAGATGATCTGTTTAAAGTAAAATAAAACGCATTAAGGGCCGTTTTCATCATCTCTGGTTAACACAATATACCGGGGAATCGATAACGATGTTTAACGGGGAATTAGTGTTAGCCAGAGATGGCGAAAACGATCCCAAGTATAGTGTATGTATGTACATATGTATATTTTGTATTTCATTTAAGGTTTTAATGCATAAGTTTGCCTTCTTATAATTTACTGCCTTCACAATATACTTTTTTAATTTTTCTAGGCTTGGCATTTATTTTATGTTTTTTCCAAATCACACTTTTTTACCAATATTTCTTATAACATAATTATATTTATTTATATGCAACTAAGAAAGTTAATTAAGTAAGTTTATGTACATTTATAAGTTAATAAATTAACTGTAGATCGTTACCTTAATAGAGAAAAGCCCGATCTCACATCTTCGTTGAAATACAAAAAGCCATAACTTAACTGATTATGATGCATTTCATCGAACTACTAGTTCCCATATCGTTTGATGCAATACAAATTTTAGTCAGTTATGGATTTTTTGCATTAAGGTAACGATATGCACATATTTTCTTAGATTAAGAAAACTTAAATATCACAGATTTACTATTTTTACACATTTCTTGTAAACTTTTTTTAAATGCTAGCAGTAAAATTAACAAATACAAATATTTGGGCCGTTTGTCCCATCTCTGGTTAATTTAACATCGTTATCGCCTCCCTGCATCTGACGTCTGATCCATAAAGCTGTAGATCTCTTTAGTTAGTGTTAACTGGACATGGTGCAAACGGGCCTTAAAAGATAATTGCAGAATAAGGGCCAGTTTCTCAACGTCCGGTTAACACTAACTGCAGGTTAAACATCGTTATCGACGTTACGATAGTAACCGGAGATTAGTGGCAATCAGGCTTTGAGCAAATGGCTCTTAGGGCCAGTTTATCAATGTCTGGTTAACACTAACTGCAGGTTAAACATCGTTATCGACGTGATAGACTCCATAGCATATAACTAGGAGTCGATAACGATGTTTTACCTGCAGTTAGTGTTAACCAGACATTGATAAACTGGCCCTAAGAGCCATTTGCTCAAAGCCTGATTGACACTAATCTCCGGTTACTATCGTAACGTCGATAACGATGTTTTACCGGAGATTACTGTCAACCAGGCGTTGAGAAAATGGCCCTTAATGCTACTTAAGTGAAGAGAATTACATCCATACTATAAGTAAGAGATTTCGAGAAGAAAAAAGTGCACATACACGTTTTGTGGGTTGACAACATCTATGGACTGCTCTTACATAAATATTTTTATCAGATTTAATACACTATCTGCTAAACGCCTAAGGGCTAGTTTCTCAATGTCTGGTTAACACTAACTACAGGTTATTTGTTATGTTAGGGAAACTGTCGTGAATTATAGCATTCTCTACAATAAGGGGAATTAGATCGCGATATCGGGAACAGATTTACATATCTAATCGTGTTCTAACGTTGAATTCTAATTGGTTTCAAATGTCTAGAATTTTTCTAATCATTCTCTAATCAAATTCTAACATAGTTCTCTCACCTTACATTACATTCGAATTCGGATGTAAAATCCAATCGTTTCTCTAACGTTAGAGACTATGTTTGCTGGGGTGCTGCAAATTTTTAACTTTTATTTACATCATTTTCCATTGGATGGTAGCTGAAACGTAGTTTATTTATGATTTGAAAAATCAGAAATTTAAAGGTTTCTTTATTTTTAATTAAAACTCTTATCCACACTTTCAGTACGATCACTGAATACATCGTTGAATGATTCTACGTAAAATCTATCAATTAATTCAAATAACAACAAATGCGTCCGTTCGTAGCAATTTCGATTAAAGCGATGACATTCTCGTAGATTTCGCAGAAATCGGACTACGATTGATTCAGTGATAGCCCCGATTATATTCTAATTTGATTCGCTACCACTGTCTTGCAAATTTACAGCTTTGTTTAATATTCTAGATTTTTGGAATGACGGATGCATATTTGCGTGTTCTTAATAACTAATAAGTTTAAAACCACGTTTTTATGCTTTAACGTTGTTGCTGCGCCTGAAATTGCTGCTGATCAGCAATGAGCCTAGTGAATGTCGTTGGCAGCGCACCTACTTGCCGCATGGGCAAAAGGTCGTTAGCATTGCAGATTTGTATCTGCAGGCCAGAGAGGGGAGCCGGCGCATGCTTCGGCGTCACTGGCGCGCTGCCCGCTGGCGCAATTGAACGTAAGTTTGTTGTATTGATGGTGCTGTAAACAACATTATTCGCACCTGCCTGCTGTTGTCCACTTGTAGCTACTGAGGCGGCAGCTACTGCGGCTGCCATTGTTGCCGCAGCCACATTGCGATTCACACCGTTTGCTTTATCCTTGCCGTGGCGCTTGACATGCTTTGACAAATGGTCACTGCGCATGAATTTCTTCTGACAGACGCTACATACAAACTTTTTCTCCCCGGTGTGTGTGCGCTTGTGTCGCGACAGCTCGTCCGAGCGCGAAAAGCGCTTTTCGCAATTTTCCCACTTGCAGATGAACGGTCGCTCGCCAGTATGTACGCGTTGATGCGCTTTCAAATGACTGGATTTGAAGTAATTTTTGCCGCAGTTTGGGTATTCGCAAACGTAAATGCGTCGTCGCTCAGCAGCAATCTGCGCGGCAGTCATTTTGTGCACTGGGGTTAAGTTGGGTGTTGGCGCTGCGATTTTTGCTGGGCTAGCTGTGACATTTTGCATCATAGCGTTCAGTACCGACAATTGAGGGGGAATGACTGGAGCAATTGTTACTGAAGCATTGCTCCCTGTCGACGCGGAGGGAGACGCTGACGGCGTAATATAAATACTTTTCTGTGCTATTACTTGATATTGTGGCGGAGAGGAGGTGTATTGTTGCTGCTGCATGGATGCCGCTGAGATTGAAACAGAGGGCAGAGTGCAACGTAATTGTGGTGGGTCCATAAGATGTTGAGATTTTAACAGTTTGTCTGATGGCTCGTCCTCTGGCTGCCGCTGATTCGGCACAGACGATGCCGCTGAAAAACTGCCGCAATGCGTGCGGTTCATTTTGAATTTCAAGCTGCGCCACACATTTGTTTGGCTGCAGTCATCATCGGACGTTAGTATAGGTACTTTTGAGGCGGATGTGCTACTGGTGGTGGTTGCGATGGACGCAATAGAGGCGTTGGAAATGGTCGAAGAGCAAGAGCTCTCGTCGATGGTGGAGCAAATGCCAAAGCTATTGACGTGCATAATAACACTGACTCGCTGAGATTGCGGCTGTCCTTGTGACCGCATATGTTTCCGTGTTTCTGGAGGTGGTGTGAGTGTAACTACGGGCTGTGGCAGCTCAAAGCGCTGCTTCTTGCAAGGTGGAGTTTCAACATCATCCTCGGTGTCTGAAGGATTTGGTGTGATAATTTCTTGTTGTTTCTTTTGTTGTTTTTGTTTACTGAGCTGCATATGAAGTTTTGTTTTGAACATGTCCTCATGTAAATGCTGTGCTGATGGTTTTTCATCCTGCAAAGGAAGATAGAGTCAATTATCAACGATTTTAGCAGGGATCGCAATAAAATTTTACTATTCGATTAATGTACCAAGTTATTATTTGGAAGGCAAACAACTGCGGGTAGTTACAATATATTAATATCAGATTAATTGGCATTTTCGATTTATTTTTGCTTTTGATGATAAAGTAAAACTTATAGAAAAGAATTCATTTACAACTTGTGATTAAAATAAGTTTGTAAAATAAGTAAATTTAACAGACGTTCCACGGGAGAGAAAGTCGCATTTCATTAATTTTTGAGAACAAAATTTGTGTTTAAGGGGCAGATAAATTTTAAAAACTACTTGAGAAAACGGTCCTAAAAATAAACTATTCAAATAGAAACTTGGTTCTTCTTAAGGACATGCATAATCATTCCTCCTTAGCCTTTTGGAGCGCAGTATATCGTCGCATAGTGGGGTAATTGATATCGATATTGGAGATTAATTCAAAAAATGAAATTCAATGTACAAAGAAGTTTTTAGTACCAAATGAAAGTATGTAAAAGTCTACATTACTATGTAATCAAAAATTTACCGTTTTCTTGCAGTATACTCTTAAAGTCGTCGCTTTTTCCTTTTTATGAGCGCAAAGTGATAAACGTGATTTAATATTTTGTGTTTCCAAGCTATTTCTAAATTTTCTTTAAAGATAAATCAAAACCGGCGATGAACTTTCTTGTTCAGGTATTTAGGCAATACAAAGTGATCTTATTTTTATTTTACTATACTTCGAAGTATTTTATTTTTTTTTTATAGAAAGGATAAAATTATATATACATAGCCATATAGTGGTGAAGTAGGTGGGATCAAGCAAAAGTGTAAATTGTTACAGAAACGAGCTACTGGTTAGTGAAATATGCACGAAATTCTCGAGGTAAAAAATCAAATAAGTACAAAACAAACAAGAAAGTAATATTGCTATTGTCTTTGTTGTTTGCTCAGTTACTATTTATTTATATACTAGCTTTTACTTGCGGGTTTCACCCCACGTCTTTATACAAATATCAAAAACAATTTATGTAAAGACGTTGTATCTTATTTCTGCTCTAATTTTACTATAAGAGAATACTGAATGACAGTTGTATAGCTTTATGTAATGAAATGTAATAATAACTTTTTGGCACAGCAGGTGCTTTTATTTACATTAAATATCTCCAATAAATAATATATCGTCATTTAAAGTACGAACCCGCGTATCAACAAAATGAAAAACCGCGTATCAACAAAATACAAAACCGCGTATCAAGATAATGGAAAACCGCGTATGTGAGGTTGCATAAATTATTTTCTAGATAGTAAAAAGACTCATATTTCAAAATGGTTCTCTTTTTTTTATAAAGCAATCGCATTTTTGGAAAGTATATTTCAGGACGAATGGATAAGAATTGAGCCAAGAGCTTGTGTGTGCAAATCCAATTTTCGGCAGCAAATGTCAGTTACGCGGTTTTGCACTTTAAACGACGATATGTAAGTAGTATTAGAAATACCAATGTTGTAATATTAAAATTTTAGCAATCTATTTTCTTTGGAATAATAACTCTAATATTATTTCACAGCATGTTTTTAATACTGCAACGCCTCTATTAACATAAATGCATTTTCCAATGCAATTATCATAGATTTTATTTTCGATAAAGTTTTGGGTTTTGCTTTAAGGAATTATTGTTTATTGTCATTGCAAAAGCTAAGCGAACTGGAAACTGAGTCCTGTAAATTCGAAAGGCATATCGGAAAGAATTAAAGGGGCCATGTAAATTGTGGTTCTGAAGTTATTGCTAATACAAAATTCAACGCCTGTGTTATGCGCTACGCCCCCTTTTACAAACTCATTTATATAAACCAGTCATGCCCAACGTCGGCAGAACTCCATAAGCAAGTGCCCTGCGCTGGCAGAATTCCATATGCAAGTGCCCTGCGCTGGGCATGACTGAACATACCTTACTATAAGCACCTATGTACCATAGATATGTCTGCATACCAAATTTCAAGTTTATGTGACTTTTCAGAAGTTATGGCTGATATGGCATCCTCTTACAAACTCATGTATATATGCCTTACTATAAGCACCTACCATAGGTATGTCTGCATACCAAATTTCAAGTTCGCGTGACTTATCGTTCCGAAGTTGTGGCTGATTAAAAATTCCACGCCTATGAAATGTGCCACGCCCCCTTTTACAAACTCATTTATGTATACCTTACTATAAGCACCTATGTACCATAGATATATCTGCATACCAAGATTCACGTTTATGTGACTTATGGTTCCGAACTTATAGCTGATTAAAAATTCCACGCATTTGGGATGTGCCACGCCCCCTTTTACAGACTCATTTATATACCTTACTAAAAGCACCTACCATAGATATGTGAGTATGGAATTAATTTCATTTATCTCGACACCAAGTTCCAGTACTCTACCACAAATATTTTAAGAGATATACAACATGAAAGTTTTAGTTAGTATGGGAGGTGCCACGCCCGCTTTTCCAGTAGTGCCGATTTTTGTCTATGCCTATAACCTTCCCGGGATAAAAACAAATAAGTGTGCAAAGTTTCGTGCAATTCCGCGTCGTAGTTCATTCAGACATTCACATTTAGATATATACTAGCAGACCCGGCGAACTTCGTCCCGCCCAAAATTTATTTTTTATTCAAAAACCCCGAAAAATGCAATGGGGGACCAATAAAATATCGTTAGTATTAAAAAATGGTTAAATAAACAATTGGGTATTATCATTGAAAGTCTCCTAAAGAGAACCAGAATTTTCCGATCGAAAAACCTTGATTTTCAAGAATTCTATACCATTTCTACGAAAAATCTTATTTTTCCCATATAAATCAAAGGCGAAATTTTTAGTACTTGCAGATATTAAAAAATAATGTATACATTTAAATACATATCTGCACAGATTTATAAAATTAAATTTTGGTTTATTAAATTTTATAATAAGTAACAGCTTAGGGCCAGTTTTGCAGTGCCGGTTTAAACTTAGATCACGTTACCCAGCAAACACATGACATAAAATAACTAGGGCAATTCTAGATAACTAGGGCAATTCTTTAAGACGATGAAGTTAGAGAACTGCATTAGAATTCGATTCGAGAATGATTAAAGAAACAACGCTAATTCAAATAAATATAAATAAGCGAAATTCCAAATGAATGAATCAAAAATTACTTTCAAGTTCAAATAATTCATTACTATTTTATTGCAAATACATTCAATACAAATTTTGCAAACAAAGAGTTTTATTTAATAAAGCAAAACAGCAGTTTGAAATTCACATTTGAATCCCATTAGAGATCAACATTAGAATTCGATTAGAGAATTCCTGTTTTCTCGAGTCGAGAACTATGTCCCATTTTTGTTGAGATCGCTAAGATTCTCGATAGTTTTTCGACTCGTTCTCTAACGTTTGAGAATGGAGAATGTGGCTCGTTCTCCAATCATTCTCTAATCGATAACTAACCTCAATGTTTGCTGGGTAACTGCATTTAGATTGAACAGCGCCCCACAGTGGTCTGAAATCTAAATCTAGGTGGACAAAACTATTTGCTCAAAGACGCCTTGACACAATTTGAAGTAACTGTGTTTCTATATGTTTTTAGGGTCACTGATTACTGAAGTCAGATTTTAAAAATTCAAAATGGCGCACAGTGTATTATTTCCATATTCTAGAATATATTAATTAAATTATTTTATGTCGCCAAATTTCAAAACAACGTTGACAATGTTTTCAGAAATGCCTGATTAAGACGAAACAACAACAACTACAAAATTTAAATCAAAGTGTAGGGCGGGGACGGGGTTTGATTTTGAAAATTACCGAGCCCAATAATATTTAAACTTGTATATATGAAACTGAATCTTAATGTTTAATTTGTCGGTGTTATGTGATTTAACAATTACTAAAATACCATTTTGGTCTTATTTTTTTAGGTATGTTCTTTTTAATGAATATACATTTTTGAAACAATTGCTAGAATACCATTTCGGTCTCATTTTTTTAGGTTTGTTCTTTTTAACGAATATACATTTTTGGAATTTTAGTAAACTAGGACTGAGTATTTCATATCAAAGTAAAACGCTGCTAACTTAAATTTAAT
Source organism: Rhagoletis zephyria (assembly GCF_001687245.7). Lineage (NCBI taxonomy): Eukaryota > Metazoa > Arthropoda > Insecta > Diptera > Tephritidae > Rhagoletis > Rhagoletis zephyria. The sequence goes on along the minus strand of NW_016157665.1, from coordinate 78,584 downwards.
TTTAGCAATTTATTAATTTCATTAGACCCGCAAACTCGTTATCCGCAATTATTCGATAAAATTTGTATTTTAGTTTATTTGCCACTCCTCTTAGACTTTAAATAACATAATTTTAGCTGCTGGAAAGTGCTGGTTTTGATAAAATTTTCTTTTTTCAGAAATTTTATTTTCTTCGAGTAATTCATTTACATTTTATCTCGACCGAGACAAATTTTTGTATTATCGCTTTTAAATAGAGAAAGCTTGATTCAATACCTTTCCAAAAGTACCCCGTTTTTGTAAATCAAGTAAGAAATTTTGAACTTATAACGGAATTTTGTTGAGCCAACTTGATTCTTTTATCGATATTTCCCACGCCCATAATTAAAGAAAAAATATTTTTAAGTCCATTTCTATCAGTTTATAATTCCTTGTTATAAGGAAATTTTAAATATCAATTTTGGACATTTTAGCTTTTGTAGTTAGTTAAATATTTCAGCTTTTGCCTTTTTGAAAACAGCAGTTATATAATATGGTGGCGTGACAGTAACTCTAAATGACAAATTTTTTGTAAAAAGTTTCGCCTATCTTATAACGTACCTTGTGCAAAATTTCACTAATCTATCTTCAATAGTTTTCGACTTACAGAATTAAAAGCAGCTAGATGGGTAAAATCTTACAATGTGAGGCGTATCCAATATGGTGAATACAAAAATTAAAAAATCAAGGCTTTTTGATAAAACGTGGCATGCAAACGCTTTCGGGGTCGCTTATTATGAATCTGAAGTCAGATTTCAAAAATTCAAAATGGGGGATCAAATATGGCGAAAAGAAAGAATTAAGAAATCAGTAAACTTTATTAAAACAGGGTATTTTGGGGTTTTTGAGTTTGCTGATTCCGATTCTCGAATCTATGTTTACAATTTTGAAATGGCAATTGGTTTGAACAGTCTTTTAAAAGAAAGTGAGTTTGGAGATGGTAATGTCAGGTAATTAGTTTTGTATAGTTAAAGTAGAAAACATTTTAGTGTGAATAAAATTTAATTTTTATAATCTTTCACACATTAAAAAGCAGAAAACTGAACACGTTTCAAATAGTCGAATTGGTAAGAAATTGTATCAATAATGAGGATTGGGCAGGAGGGTTGAAAGTGTTAATAAAGTTCGTCCTTGTTTTCTGTGGAAGTTTCAAAAGTAAGCGTAGTACATCTTGCGGCAGTTATCTTTAATTAACCACATATCCACTTGATCTTTTTTTATTTAGTCATTATTTCTGCTTACGAGTAAAGCATTTTCAGTCTTACAGCTTTATTTTTTATAGTCATTGTTGTTGTTGTTGTAGCGGCTAAAACAACCCCACCCAGATCGGCTGATATCTCAGTCGTTGTCGTCGAGCTCCACTAACGGCAGCCCCAAGAAGCTGCAGCCTCTATGGGGTCGGTCCTCAGGGACGTAGCCGTTAGGGCTGTGGGGTTTTCCGGGCATGCGAAGAGATGTTTCGAGTCGTGAGGGGTCTCTCCGCATGCCGGATATTCGTTCGGCACATCCGCATTTAGCCTATACAGGTAGGAATTTAGCCTGCTGCAGTAGCCAGAGCGAAGTTGGGCTATTGTTGTTCTGGTCTCTCGAGGCAGATGGAGCTCCGTCGCGTCAATGCCCGGTGTTTGTGTGCCTAGAACGGCATTCACAGGTCTTGAGTCTAAATAGCTCGAGACTGCATCCCTGTGAATTCCGTTCAGGGCCTGTCTGTGAGATGACTGGTCCAGAGGCTTCTTAATGAACCTCTGGACTTCGTCCGTCAGTCCATTAAGATGCCTCCTGACGTGCCTCGGCGAGGGGTCCTCTGCAAGCAGCTGTCTATTTGGGTGGCCACATCTGTGGCTCCCAACCAGAAACTGCTTGCAGAGCATCGTGTTGTGCTCCCTAATTGGGAGCATTTTCGCCTCGTCATGGAGGTGGTGTTCTGGTGACATCAGGAGGAATCCGGTCGCTGTCCTAAGTGCTGTGTTTTGTACCGTCTGTAGCTTCGTCCACTGCTTCCTACTAGTCCCCGGCGACCACACTGGTGCTGCGTAGTTTAAAACCGGCCGGCCTATTGCCTTGTATGTTGCCAGCAACGTTTCTTTGTCTTTGCCCCAAGTACTGCCGGCTAGCGACTTGAGGACCTTGTTGCGGCTCTGTACTTTATTGACAATAGCGGTTGAGTGCGCAGAGAAGGAGAGCAGGCTGTCGAATGTTACTCCGAGTATTTTGGGGTTATTCACCGTCGGAATTGGTGTGTCATCGACGTGAATCCCCAGCGGTAGCCTGACCTCCTTCGTCCAGGTTGTGAACAGGGTCGCGGAGGATTTCGTAGGGGAGAGGGCTAGACACTTTGCAGTGAAGAAGCGAGAAAGTTCGGAGAGATAGCCGTTTACTTTCGAACACAGGTCATCAATTCCATTCCCAGTCGCCATGATCGAGCAATCGTCGGCATAGGAGACAATCGAGACTCCCTCTGGTGGTTGAGGGAGCTTTGAAATATAAAAGTTAAACAGTAGCGGGGAAAGGACACCACCCTGTGGAACCCCCTGTTTTATTTTCCTAAGTTTGCTCGATTTGTCTCTAAACATTACCGACGAGTGTCGACCACTCAGATAATTTGCCGACCACCGTTTGAGCCTCTGTGGGAGAGAGGAGGCCTCTATATCTTCTAGTAGCGTGGAATGGCAGACGGTGTCAAACGCCTTTGACAAGTCCAACGCTACTAGAATCGTTCTCTCACAGGGACGGTTACGGTTAAGGCCACGAGTTATCTGAGTGTTTATGGCGTTAAGTGCTGTTGTTGTACTGTGCACTTTACGGAAACCATGCTGATGCTTCGCTGGGGTCAGGTGGTTTGTGAAGTACGGGAGTAGCAAGGCCTCGAGTGTCTTCGCTACCGGGGAAAGGAGTGTTATCGGACGATACGAATCTCCTTTGTTGGCAGGTTTCCCCGGTTTGAGCAGTGGGACCACTCTCCCCACCTTCCAGATGTCTGGGATGATGAGAGTGGCCATTGACAGGTTGAGGACCTCCGTTAGGTACGCTACCCCCGCAGGACCCAAATTTTTCAGCATCAGCATGCATATTCCGTCGGGACCCATGGCTTTGGAGGCTTTCGCCTTCCCGATGGCCACCTGAACTTCACCGCAAGTGAAAGCAAGGGGGGCACAGGTTGTTGGCAGTTTGTGCAGCCTTCTGGTCACTCGACGCTTGGCTTTGTCCACCGGAGGATACAGTATGAACTGCCGGCTAAAATAGCTCGCGCATCGCTCCGGGTCCGACGAAGCATGGTCGCCGAAAGAAATTTCGACTCTGTCGTCGTGCTTCGTCGGATTGGACAGTGACCTCACGGTTGACCAAAGCTTACTCACACCAGAGGTGAAGTTGCAGGTCTTCAGATGCTCCTCCCACTTCTTCCGCTTATGTACGTTTACTAGTTGCCGAATCTCCGCGTTGAGATCCCTGATACGGGGATCTCCGGGATCGGCCTGACGAAGGCTGTCACGCTCATCGGCTAGAACAGCCGCTTCAGCAGGGAAATTTGGGCGTGGGTCGGTGATACATCCTGCCGGTACGAAGCGAGCTGCAGCAGCGGTGACAGCCCTGCGGAACTTACGTTCACCAAGGTGGACGTCGGTTGGTGTGGGGAGAGCAGCGAAGGTGTTTTCAGTAAATTCCGCGGAGCCTTTCCAATCAGCTTTAGAAAAGTTGATATATGTTCGGTGCTCCACGGAAGCAAAGTCGGTTGGTTATCGATCGAGATGACTATGGGCAGGTGGTCTGATGCCAAAGTCAGCATAGGTCGCCATGATATGCTGTTTATCAGACCAGCGCTGACTATTGTTATGTCTGGCGAGCTGCAGCAGCTGCCCATAATCCTGGTGGGTGCGTCGTCGTTCATTGTGCAGAATGTCGAATCATCTATCTGCTCAGCCAAGTCAGTTCCCCTACGATCGTTTGACAGGCTTGAGTGCCAAAGATCGTGGTGCGCATTAAAGTCGCCTACTATCATACGGTTTTCACCTCTGAGGAGCGCACCTATGTCAGGGTGATATCCTGCCGGGCAGCAGGTGACAGGGGGTATATAAACGTTAAATATTTCGAGCTCAACATCGCCTGACCGGATGGCAATGCCCTGACATTCTAGGGTGGTATCCCTGCGGGCGGTGTCTGCTTCGATAAGACGATACTGCACGGTGTGGTGCGTAATGAACACTAAGCCACCACCATTATCCAGCTCGCGATCTCGACGGTGCACGTTGTACCCTGCACAATTCAACAATGTTGAATTGCTGTGCAACTTCGTCTCTTGGACCGCAGCTATCAATATGCCATGCCTTTCCATGAAGACGGTTATCTCCTCGATCTTGCTCTGAAGCCCGTTACAGTTAAATCGAAGGAGCTTCATGTGGTTCGTGTGGGGATGCGGGGTGTGAGGGATGTGTGTGGTCGTGCCATAGTTGGCTGTATGCGCTGCTGAGGTGGTTGCCGCCCTGTGGTGGTGGCGGGAGGCGTCGCAGTTGAGGTCTGCGACCGAGCAGCGCAACACGGGCCCTCGAAGTTCCTCGTCCAATCTCGCGTGGTGCGCAGACCTGAGCATGCCCTAAAGTGGCACCAGCCAAGGCAGGTGTTGCACTTGACTGATGTCACATTACGGAATATCCTAGTCTGACTTACCGTGCAGATTGTAGGAGGAACCAGGAGTTGTTGGCGTCGGCGTGTGAGTGGTGGTGCGGTTGTGTGTGTTCTGTGGTCTGTTGTGGCTGTGGTATGGTCTGTGGTGTTTTATGTTGTTGTGCTGTGGTGACTGTGTTAGGCTGCTCAGGTGGACTGGGGTTAGCCGTGGAGGCTGCTCTGTTAGAGCAACAGGGGGCCACAAAAGATGTGGTCCACTGCCGATGTGTCCGTAGTCATGAGCAGACTCTGAGGTGACTCCACCCCTCGCAAGCATTGCACTTTACAGAGGTGGAGTTGTGGTGTAGTCGTCTCTGGCATACACAGCAGGTGTAGGTTTCTGGCCCTGGGTTTGACTCGATGCCAGCCATGAGTAGGAGAAAACGTAGCGAATGTAGCCCTATGGACGAGCAACTTCTGAGATACTTCGCCGACCTAAACGGGGTTAGATCGCCGAAACAACAGCCCTTGGTCGTGTAAAACCCGAGCCATTCCGGTACGTAGAACCGGCTGTCGTGGGAACGTTATAGTCGTCTTCGGTTTCAACTGTCGAAACAACATAGGAATACACAGACATCTCAATTTTGCATGAAAAATTTAAATTCAATCCCCAGGGATGGTTGTAAGAGGGTGGTAGCTGGAAAATGGCCAGTTGAAGTTATTTTTTTGGTCATAAACAATTAGAAATAGTTGGGTTTACCCTCTGGTTCATAAACTTTTTTGTTTTTGTATTCTCCTGTGTAATAAGTATAAAAATGCTTTCGGATTTTCCACCCAAAACTTTCCAAGACCTACATTCTGGAGTTTAGTTTGTTCACAAAAGTTAAGGCCTGAGACGTTCTAAACAACTTTGTCAAAGAAATTTTGCCGATAAAGGCAACCAGATAAAAGTAAGAAACCATAAAATAGGGCATAGCACCTGAAAAATTTCCATTGGAGGCAAAATTGTAAAAATAAAAGGTTGTATGAAGGCGTGCAGAAAACTTCAAAAACTAATGATGCAGTTCGTTTCCCCATACCCGAAATAAGGTGAAATCGTCTTCTCCGCCCATCTCTTTGAAAATGTTTGAAAAAAACTATCACTGTGTAATTTATAAGGTGTATGTGAAACCGTGAAGATTTATCGCTCTCTTTGTTTGCCTACTTGTTCAAAAGACAACAGTTGGCTGTGTTGTCATCGACAATTCTCCTGATCCGAGTTGATTCCCAAAAAATTTGTGCATTTGTTCGGCTGCTTATGCACATTTGAAAGAGGAATACGGGAGAAAGCCTTTATTTGCATTAACTCATGCATTTTCCTCTTTCAAATGCGCACAAGCAGCAGAACAAATGCACGAAATTTTTGGGAATTAATTCGGATCAGGGGAATTTCGACGACAACACTGGTGTAAACGGTCATCTGTTGTCTTTTGTTCAAGTAGGCAAACAAAGCAAGCGAGTTTGGCGTCCGCGGTAGCCGAGTGGTGAGAGTTGCGAGCTTCAAGTCTATAGAAGCCAGGTTCGATCCTCGATTGGAGCGGTTGCTAAATTGTTTATTTTATTTTTATTTTTAGTAATAATTCGATCACGAATGCCACGATTCGGGTCCAGCATTTAGAAATTTCGGGTTGAGTAGGGTGATTCACATGATTCCACTGCTTGTTGTTCATATCCAGACTTGGACACTACCACAAACAAACGTTAGCTAAAAGTGGGAATGTCTAAAGCGAGTATTCCGAGATTACTCTCAATCGGGTACAGTTGGGCATTAATTAGTCCCAACTAGTCTCATACGGGTACTATTGGAGCTCAATTAGTCTCGACTCATCCCTTATGGGTATAATTGGAGATCAATTAGTCCCCAACTCATCTCTAACGGGTACTATTAACGATTTAATGATATGTACGCACTTAGTCAATGAAATTTCATGTGCGGCGTTGGCACACAGAGAGAGTATTCGCCTAACAAAACTGAGCACCCCGGTTCGAATTTCAGCTGGTGCAAATTTTTATTTTTATTTTTTAAAATTGACTAGTCGCTTTTCATACCTGTTCGGGTATAAAGGTGAACAATTAGTATCTTCATAGGACATGCTCGAACAAAAGCGATCAGTTCATTCCATATAAAGAGATCAAAAGTGGTATTAGTCGCATGCTCCTTTGCGATTGCTCCCGGAGTCATCCCGAATTAGTCCCATTTTTTGCAGGGTTAATTTACATGCTGTCGTGTTCTCATCGTTACGCTCTTGCTTGTATACATACACGCGATGGTTATGCTCTTTGAGCGTGTGCTCGTTCTCTGCCCATGCCTGTTCATAGATATATCTATGGCAACTTATACACGTAAATCGATGTCGTTGTGCATATGCGTATAGCAGAGTGGCGGCGTTTCCCAGATTTAGACGTACATATGTACATTCTTACTTGCCTGTGAAGCTGTTAAGATCTTTCCTGTTTTGGTTATTTTTTTACCTTCCTTTTATTAGCTCGGGATGTAACTATGTAATATTGATGCGCCTAAAAGATGCAGTGATTTCTATTCTCAAGTTACACACCTAATGACAGTACGAATGGTAATTATAATAGGGAGGTTTTAGTTTTTTAAACTATAATTTTATTATTAATATTTACTGTAGTTTTTAATTGACATAGGCCAGCTACACCTGCCGGGGTTGAAGAGAGTAGCAGCAGCAGTGGCAGCCCCAGCAGTAAAACCAAGTAAAACTATGTTCCCATTGGCGTAATTTAGAGGTCAATCTTAATTTACGCATAAATTAAGTACAAACTAAGTTATTTCGCCTTGTAAAGTCTCTCAGTAAATTAAGTTGAAAGTACGTAGTTTATCTTAAACCAAGAACCAAATCACGAACAAATCAGTGTCGGCTCTAATTTTATCGATAATAATCGAAAAAAGTATTGTCCCATAACTGATATGTCATTGTGTTTGGACGTTTTTGTTTTTAATAATCGCGCGTGGTAGTTTGTAAAATATTTCCAGAAGCTTTCTCTTTTGATCACTCATCTAAAATCTAAAAAATTACCACAAACAACTCAGAATATAAAAATATACGCAATTACTCACATTCGCGATCTCTTTTGGTTAAATAAACAATACACAGGGTTGCTACAAAGCTGTAAAGACAAATAAAAAATCGCGTGTATGAACGCACTTAGTTAAGTGAGGTATTTTAAACGAAACTAAGTATTTTATGTTGTAATGTGAACATAGTTTAAGAATATTTAGAATGAATGTATTAATATTACTTACATATGTATTTATTTATTTTATAATATACAGAATACATAATATACATGGTCGGCTAAAGACTACATCAAATGAATACATACTTAGATAGTACCCTGTAGGATCTCGGAATAGACTTAGAGCACACCACAAACTAGACTGCAAGTGATTGTAACTAGTCCAAAGTTTGGTCCAACAACATGTAAAATTCTATTTACATTTAACATTGTATGTCCTAGGCTCGGACCAATTGTCCGCTTCTGCATTACATTGTAACCAATTTTGGGGAAAAAAAAAACAAAAAGAAAACTTGCGCCAGCTGCGATTCGAACCGGGGTTCTCAGATTTTCTAAGCGGATACTCTCTCTGCATGCCAACGTCGCACATGAAAATTTGTTGACTAAGTGCCTACATATCAGCAAGTCGTTAATTGTACCCGTTGTCCGCTACTGCATGACATTGTAACCAGTTTTAGATCAAAACTCATACCTTATGCATTACATTCGGACCACTTTTAGTACAAATCACCTGTTTTATATTTTATATTTTTATATTTTTGGACTATATTTGGTCCTACCTACATATATTTGGTATACCTACGACTATATTTTTCGAGCAATTGGACCAATCTTTCCTTCAGGGTACATATATAAATACCTCGTATATGCGGAATCCAATACCACTTCATGTATGTACAATAAAAAGGGGATTTGGTTATTCTTTTTCCATTACTCTTTACTTTATTAATTTAAGTTAAGATTAATGATAATAATCTTATAGCAAGCAGGTTCAGTGGAAATACCCTTTAACAGATTTGAAAAAATTGGTTTTTTGCGCTTTTGTAAAATTTATTTACCATCGTATATGCGGTACTACGTTTGACGTATACGAGGTATTTCGCGCTGAGCGACGACATAGTTCATTAAGTCCAATTTTTAATTGTTTAACCTTAATCTTAAAATATATACAATGTGGTTGTTTACGCTGATTAGGTATTTTATTGATTCTTACAAAGAAGTTGGAAACTGTGTACCTATTTACTTATTTAAAAACGACATTTAGAGTCTGGTAATGTTTACGAAGATATTAACATTCATGCATATGCATCTAATACGGGAATACTGATTTTCTAAAATATGTATTTACATATTACAGCCTTAAAAGGATTTACTTTTCAAAAATGCAAATAAAAATTGATTTTCTTTGGTTTGTTAATGTACTATATAAAAAAATTTGTGATGACCTGAATTGTTAATCTAATCAAAAAAAATTGTAATTTTTCCTTACATTTGGTAACTTTTTCGTCTAATGTTGGTTAGAAAGTTCTTTGAGCGGCGGCAACATTGGTACAACGCCCAGACGCGTACTTAAGTGCTCTCGTACTCACTGCACAACTTAAATATAAACATGTGTGTGGGCTTTTGGGGGCAGCGTCATTGAATAAATACAATAGTTAATGTAGAAAAATGCGAGAGTAAGAGTTTAACGCACACCAGATGTTGAGTGCCATTAAGCTACACCCAAGGTGTATTAAACAAGGTGTGATTGACAACTCAGGTAGGCTCTCTTTTAAAGTACTATTATGCCAAAAAATATAAACAATCGATTCAAAATTCATAAAAATTTTTTCCAATTTGACTTTATAGGGTGGTTCTTCTGAGAGCAATGCCAAATTCAATCACACTTTGTTGAATACATTTTGGCTACATCCATATGCATGCAAGTGTGTTCATACACACAATGTACATATGCACGTACATATGTAAGAAAGTGAGCGCGCGAACTAAAAATAATCCATAGGCGAATGAACACAATTGCTATACCCGTCATTGAGGTGTGTGAGCAAGGCAAATAAAATCACAAAAAACATTCTCGTACAATCACACGGGTACATAGTACAAAGCGTGGCACGCAGTCAATGCATGACAGCACTAATAGAAGTAGCAAGAAAATGAACACAGACGGCTGCCAGCGACGGTTTTACTACAAACATATGTAGGTGCTACGTCACCGTCTTTGTTTATTTCTCGCTGTCATTAAGTGAAACATGCGCGCGCATGGTGTTAGTGCAAAGATAGGCAGGTGCAATTGTGTTAGTATTAATGTTGGTGGGTAGGGTGTTCCAAAAATACGCCGGAAAATCAACTTTGTGGAATTTTCCCTTCAGATTTCTTCAAAACATAAAATTATGATACATATGGGCAAATCCGAGAATATATATATTAATTTCATATTTCTATTCAAACTTATTTGAGAAATTTGAATATTATCATAATCGTTTCAATTTTGAGTAACGCCCGAACATAATATTTGAGGGCGAATACATAGCCATTAATTTGAATTCAAATTTCCCAATTTTTGTTCTCATGAGTGCTGCTTTAAACCTTTCCTTATACCATAAAAATTTTTTAAATTATTATTTTTTGCCGATAAAAAAATTAAAATGCGAAAGCTAGGAATTTACCATAATTAACTTAAAAAATTGCCTATTTTTCAAAACGTGCGTTATATGCACGATGTAGGGAGACAGAGGTGGCGCAATCAGCATTACCGCTACTTTGTTCTTGGCGAATTTGACAGAATCAGCTGTTCGTGTGACGTCATTTTAGCAAACTGTTTGTATGTATGCAGAGGTTTGACAGTTAACACTCTTTCTCTCCTCCATCTCCAATCATTCTTTCCTTTATCTACACTATTCGTTGCTATCTTGACGTCATCACCCGCAAAAATGCGCAATCTTGTATTCTATCATTCTTGCGTTATGTGGTTACGAACATAAATATAAAACATTTGATATTAGGCGTGTCTTATTTTGTATGGAAGACTTAGCCAGCATAATTATATTGGCTTATGAAAAGCTATGCTGGCTTATATATTGAACCAGAGGCATTGCCATTCAGCAACAGAAAGTTTTCTGTTTCAGCCAATCAAACAGAAGACTTGATTTTGAACATGTTTTATTTTTTTTTATTTGCAGTCAAGCAACTGTCAAAATTGGACCAAAATAGGAAATAAGCTAATTTCAGTTTATGCGCGCAAAAAGATGGGAGTTGGCCATCTTTTCGCTTCGCGCTGCAGCTGCAATGATCTTCATATGTGGCATGCTTTGTGCGTTTTCATAGAATTCATCTTATCTGTCAAAGCGAATCTGTCACGCAAAGCGAAGCAAGCGTTCAGCTTTAGTTTAGAGTTTATTAGATAGTGGCGACTCAATATACATACATACATACATATAGGAGTTTAATCAAATTAATTTATTAAGTAAATGTATATAATTTGACAAAGTAAAATCTTAGTTTGTTAATATGCTAAATCTCGAAGAAATATGCAAACATAAGCTGGAACGGAACAAGTCATCGTCGTCAGCAACCTTCCTTAGTACCGCCACGAACAATTCACGTAGTGATGTCGTGCTCGAGTAGACAGACAGACATATGTACATATGTACATATGCATATGCACATTCATAGTGTGAAGACCGCGGTGACACCGCCCCACATTTTTGCCCATTAGCTCACACATCTCTCAGTTACCGTGTAGCTTATTGGCTCTCTCAGCGCCACAACAATAGCGAGAATCTCGGTTGCCACTGTTCGTTGTTTTTCTTTAATTTTTCTAATTTAGTTATTTGGCAGTTTTTTCTCTGGCTTGGTTTGGTTGTGTTTTTATATTAGAAATTAGCAAATTTTTTCTTTACAAAAAGTAGTATTGCATACTGAATGCCATAAATGAATAAATGAAATTTTCATTTTAGTGTTTTTAATAGGGGTCTTCATCAAAAGTGATAAACTCTTAATAAACTTAATAAAATGATAAATTTATCATTTTGATAAATGAACTGCCAAACTTTGTATGAAAAACTATTTAGCCAAAGTTAATCACTTTATGAAACGACTTTGGTGGATAAATGTATAAATTTCAGAAAAATTCAACCCTTACAGGTTGCGCCAGGTAGTCGCTTTTGCTAAATGAGACGTAACTAGCCATATAAGTTAAATAGTAAGCAGTTTTATGCAATTGTTTACCAAGGTGCGTTAATGAATGAATGCGGGTAAACTGATAAATTTTAGAAATTTATCCCTTTATCACTTTAGATGAAGAACTATATGTGCATATAAAAAGTTAATATTTGATTGAACGCACAAGAATTTCAATAATTTTGGATTTCCGAAATATCAGCTATAACTTATACCAAAATGTAAATTAATGTTGTTTTTCCACAAAATTTTCATTTAAAAAATCCGGCCTAAAGCTCAATAAAATTGTTAAATTTTTGTTTCTTTTTGTAATAAGTTTTGCTTTTTGTAATAGATACGTGAATAACAAATTTCGTTTTTTTTTTGTAATTTGGGTTATTTTCTGCAGATTTTCGTTGGTTATTTTTATAACAAGTGGCAACCGCGGCGAGAATATGTAATAAATAGCAGGGAGCGCGCAACAGCCCAATTTATCCTCCATCCACTTGACTAGGCAACAACAACCTAGTGCTAATTGGAAAAAATGGGCTAGTCCGATGAGCGAGTATGGGTGAATCTGTGTGATGAAATTTTTATTTGCATGTATGTACACATACACATATGTATGTAAGCATATAGATTACCATTTGGAGGCATGACGGCCATGCTCTGTTCACGTGAACACCAGCTGACGGCCGAGTGAACACGGCGTGATTACAATACCGGCGCTGAGTGCGAATGCGATGGAGAAGATTTGTTTTCACAAAATGCGTGCGCTCGAATGCGATGGACGGGCAAAAACAAATTTTTTCATTGCTAGGAGCACGGGTGTAGATACGTTAATGGGAACATATGCATGTAGCTATGTATATATATGTATGTAGTATAGTAGCCCTGTAGAGAGGTACTAATTGTAAACTAAAATGCTACCTATTTGCCTTCAGTGTTGCCATTTTGCTGCTTCTGGAGCTAGATTTAGTTTTTTCTCTTTAGCTCCGAAAATTGGGTTTTAGCTCCTAGCTCTTTTTTAGCTCTTTTCAAATTTATCTAGCACCTTTTTTAGCTCCAGAAAGTTTTAGTTGTATTTAGTATATATAAGCAAAAATTTCGAGATGTAGTGTATCCACCATAAACTCTTGAATTTCGGTTAAAGAATTCAAAAATTAATTAAAAGAAAAACCTTTTTCTGATAACGCAGATTTTGTTTTACCTTACTAATTTTACCTTTAAGGAGAGCTGGAAGTAAAACTTTACAGAAAAATTTTGCGAAAAAATTGTTCAATTCAAATATCTGAAATTACAGACTGACAGTTTGTAAAGTATTTTTAGTTCACTGTTATAAGTGCCATAGCAACAAATTCGAAATATATGCACCTTATTTTGGTTTTGAAAGATTTTTCAGCACTTAAACTTATAAAAGTCGTTGTTTTTATTAAAATTTCCGAAAATGTAAAAACAACCTTACGTCAATAAATGCTCAACCTTAACAAAAATATGTAGCTCTTCATTTTAGCTACTATTAGTATTATTAAGCTCTCTTTTTCGACCGTTTCAGCTGCAAACGAAATTATTCTCTGGCAACACTGTTTGCCTTACAGTCCAACTAATTCACGTTCCATCCTTTTTCAATGTTAGCGACTAGTATTATTAACATGACGGTATCATAGATGTCAATTTTCCGCTCCTGCATATCCAGGTACGAGGTTTTGTCATACGACTATGTGAAAGATTTCTGCCGTTTCTTCTGCTATTACCTTTTTATACTTCGCGTGGTCGTAAAAAAATGTCTTTCTATACATGGAAATATGTATGCATGGATGTATGTACATATGGGTATTTCCATCGAAAGGTCTACCGCGACAAGTAAAAAATAAAAGTCATATATCTAACGTATTTATGGGCCATATTGTCTGCTTTTTAAAATATATACTTGCATACGTAGAAACATTTTTGCGAACAATGGTCTTGCTAGGTGACGCCAGGGCCGAGATTTTTTGAAAAACCGTATATATGGTCGGATTTGGTTCAAATTTGGTGTATGTGGTTGAAACATAATCATCACAATTCTCGAGAAAGAAATCCTCCAATGATTAACTCCCAGGGAGTAGCATTTTCCCCGAAAATTTGGGAGGAGTAAATTCGCACTTCGAAATAGCTGTTTGACACTTTTTTGACAGCTCAACTCCGCCATTTAAGATAAAAAATCCTCGGGGAACTTTTATTCATAATGGGAGGAAAGGGAAAAGAGAGTTCAGAACCGGCCTGTTTAAATCACAGATTTCCGAAAAATTTACACAGAATTGGCGCTTAAGTCAAAACACAAAGTATATGCAACATAAAATTCATGTTTTATTTGCGTTAAAAATTCGTTCAAAAGTAAAATTAACAAAAATATCACGCTGGAAATTTATGTCACTGTCATGACTGTATGTATGTATGTCGGTAACACGTTGCCACTTGAAGGGATTCGATATTTTGTGCATCGAATTACTTTCGAATGTCTCAACTGTCTTTCGCTTCTTTAATCCATTACGGGGAATGTACCCTGCAAAAATCGTTGGACCTTGTAGTCCATTTGTGGTATATTGGAGTACTTACAAAAGTGTTCCTCTGTCCTGCTGTAGCGGACCAACTCGTGTCTCTGCGCCAGCTTATTGTTTGTTACCCGATCACTGCTCGTGTTTTAACGAAATGTGATTGAAGTTGAGCATTTGAAAGCACATTTGCATGTCTGGCTGTAGCTGACCGTGTAGAGATGCTCGCTGTTAGTTAGCTCCCAGCATGTTCGGGTTCGAATGCCGTCAGAGGCAACATGTGATTTTTAATTTTAGTTTTTGGTTTTTATTAATTTCGAAAAAGCATCTGAGAAGTGAAGAAGAAATACGTGTACAAACGAAAAAATATAACAACAATGTCATTGTTAATATGTTGGAGTAGTTTTGTGCTACTCTGATGTAAAGCATTGATGGAGTATATGGTCCTGCCCTAGGACATCGCAATGTTAATTGGACCATATTATTTATATGAATTGTGGTTAATTTTGGAGTACTCCTTGATCCTTAGGGAGTACTCTTTACACACATGCATGGAGTAGTCGCGATTTTTGCAGGGGTAAAGTCGTCTACAAGCCATTACCGCCAATGACATGCCCATGTTAAAGTAATGGCTTCTAGAAGCGAAAGGGGAAGCGCTTACGAGCTTTTCTTCCGATTCCACATTCATTTCAGAGGTAACGGATTTTTTTTTGCTGGGTAGGTAATTTAAGACTTTTTTGCGTACAAATTTTCAGTTAAAAATCGTTGGGAGAATTTTAACACTCTTGGTTTTTTTACCAAAAACCTTGCATTACTTTTTATTGAGATTGTAAGCGACTTTTATTTGAGTGTACTTAATTTCTTAAAATACCAAAAATCACGAAGTATGTATATGGACATACATAAATACATACATGTGTATGTATATATGTATGTACATACATACCCAGTCGGCAAAGTTGGAAACAAAGCGGCCTTCTGCGAGCCTTTAATGCGGAATTTTTGAAGCGATAGGCCTTCCATGCCCGATTATTTACACTTTACAGCGTTATTGGAAGATATTCTAATAAAGTTTCCAAAGAGGTCTTATTGAATAATTCCTTCCTGAAGGCGTTCACTTAGAATCGCTTCTCATTTTTCCGATTGGGTATGAATGTATACATATATGTATATGTATGTACGTGGTATAAATAACATTTACTTTGAATATATTTTGTGCGATGAAATTTAATGTAGGTGCTTATTAAGTCATTGAAAGCGAAAATACATATGTACATACATATGCATGTACCTACATGTGTATACAAATTCAATTCACTATTTCCAAAAAAGGGGGAGTGTGCATCCGCTGAGACAGAGTTGCAAATTATTTTTTTTTATTACAATGTCGTTGTTGTTGTTGCGTTAACCGATAATAACAAATTTAATGTGTCACTCTCTGAGAGCGTGCAACAAAAATCATGCACTCCCACAAATATTTTTATACGTTCATACATACTCTTACGTATCTACATACACATGTACATATATCGAAGTTTTAATATAAAACATTTTTTCGAAAGTATTGGCGCACTCACAGCTTCAATTTGTTTTTCGCACAATGGCGGCGTTGCTGGCGGTGAAGGCAATATTGTAATATCCATTGTGTCTTTGTTCCTCACTAAAAATTGTCGATTTTATAAAGTTATCCAACGCTGTCCAGAAATTTACAGGAAAAATTTTAAATTCACTCTTTGTAACAATGTTTTAGTACTTTATTCATGTGAATAATTTTTATTTTCTGCGCTTTTATTAATTTTCTATGTTTGCAAAATTCGCTTTGCACTTGCACTTTAATAAAAAGTAAAATCTCTTGAAATTATTTAGTAACTGCTTTTTGTTTATGTTTAGCTCCGGAATTTTCAATAAGTTTCAGTTTTGTTTAATAAACATATATGTATTTGCTTTCTTTATTTGCTTGTTAAGCCCGGGGAGAGATTACGGAACCGTTTTATTCGATATTCAACAAACGAATGAAAACATTTTGATGCCTTTCTGTAGAAAACCAAGTCGGTCTGGTATGTAGTGCGCGTCACCACGCAGCACCAGCGTCGACAGCGCAACGCCACTCTGCTGTGTATAGGCAGTCACTTGAATTGGGTGTGATTGCATGTATGTATGTATCATATGGATGTACATATATACATACATATGTACATATATATTGCTATTGTCGTCATTTTTGTTGGGGTGGTTCATTCGAGTAGTTGACGTTTTGCGAGTTATTCAACGTTGTTGGCGCTTATGATGGAAATCGTCATGATGCAATACAAGGTGGTATCAATTGTGACAGCTCGAATTGACACTGCCTTAGCTCAGTAGAACGAGAAGAAAAACGGGAAGAAATTAAGCCCCATTTGGGGGAAAAATATAAAATTTAAAATTTTTTCCTAAACAAAATTTGCTTTTTTATAGAATATTCGTAATGAAATGAAATAAAATAAGATAAAATACCTTTTTAAGAAAAAAATGTGTATACTGAGAAAAAATAAAAAAATATTCAATTATATTATTAGACAAAGAATTGTTAAAGAAGTAAAACTGTCTCACCTAAGGCAGTCAATATGGCGGAATTAGAGCGAGAAGTTGCCAACTGATAACACCTGTATTATTGCATCATGGGAAATCGGTAGTTTCAGGGCCCCGTTGACGGATTTGGTACGTAGCTGCTCAAGAATGATAGAATACATATAAGATTGCGCCACACAGTGTGCGTTTTGAACACTCCATGCGAATTAAGTGTAGCGTTTTCGACAGAAGCAACATTTTGATATGAAACAAAATGGTTTTAAGAGCTTATGTTATTCCCTTTCACGGAAAAATGCTGCCATTGACCCAAAATTACTCCTTGACCGTAAGAAAACAGTGTTCTTCGAAAAAAAAACAGCCAAATCAACCGGATTTCAATTTTTAAAAATCGAAAAAAATGTTAACACCTCAATTTTAAAAATGCATTTTTGGTTGCCTTTTTATTTTTATTTGCATGCAGCTGTGCATCCTTCTCACAATTTTACATCAGAACATGGTTTGATTGTGTTAAATTCTAAAGATATGTGATTCATATAAATAATTAATTACAAAAATTTAAAGAAAGGGTGGTTTTTGTAAAAGTATTAGTGAATTGCAGTGAATTTCAAGACCTCATCGACTTTGATCAGCATATTGAAAATATTTTTTTTGGAGGTGGTTAAGAATGATCGAAAGAATGCAGAAGGGGTCACTACGGAGTTAATAAAAAAATCTCGTATGATTGCAGCTGATATAGGAATCAGGTAAACAAAAAAACTGAAGTAACCGCCATCTTTCAATGAATATGAGTACTGGCGACGGTCTATAATAATATCGTATCTGGATTCACTAACGGTCTTTTTACAACTACGCTTTTCCAATGAAAATACTCCAGCCTTTTCGCTGTCTAGATTGCACCCATTGTTTTCGATTAAATGTTCCAGTGAATAGGTACAAAAGAACTGGAAGCATTTTAAACAGGTCTATGATACAGGTATGGGAAGTGAACTCATTCTTTGGTACAATTTGGGGAAGAAAAAGAACTTGTCCGAAGAAGATATGAAAGATGTTGAAGTTATAGATCTATGTAAAGAAGAAAACGACGAAATTCAAATTAATGAAATTAAAATTTGCGTAAAACAGATTTGTTACATTAAAAAAATAAATTAAAGTAGCAAGACAATAACGTACTTAGTTTAATTGTATTTCCATTTTGTTTATGCTAAGAAAATAACTCGTCTGGCAAAATGCAAACAGCTGTGTAAGAAAAACGAACGAAATACAGCCATCTGTCAAAAAAACCTAACGAAATACAAGTTGACCGGACTGTTTTTAACAACCTAGTTTATTTTTTGGCCTTACAGTACTGAACTCGTATATAAATTACTTTATCTTTCAAAATACAGTGCAAAATACACCCGCAATACTACAAAGAAAACGTATCATACGGGCATTAACAATGTGTAAAGTATTTTTAGTTCATTGTCAAGTTTATATACGTAAGTATGTGCATATATACATACATATAACTGTTATAAGTGCCATAGATCCGAATTCGAGATATATGCACCTAACTTTGGTTTTAAAAATTTTTTCAGCTATTAAATTTATTTGTTGTTTTTAGTAAAATTGCGGAAAATGTAAAAACCACATTACGTCAATAAATGCTCAACTAAAAAAAAAATAAGCTGTTCATTTTAGGTACTTTTAATATTATTTAGCTCGTTTTTTCGATCGTTTTAACTCCAAACGAAACTTTTTTCTGGCAACACTGCCTAGCAGTAGTCTCATTCTATCATTTAACGCCAAATGCGGGGCTTTAATATATATGGAAGCGGATGACCAGCCCGCGCTTGCCTTCGTCATTAATACGCAAATCCTTATCGCCACTTTTGTTATGTTGGGTGCACGCTAGAGCTGTCAAACTATCGACGATACTATCGATAGTATCGATAGTCTGGTCACTTGAAATAACTATCGATAGTTTTAGTACTATCGCCACTATCGTTTCATTGATAGCGTATTCTCTTTCCTAGCGCTTTTGACATTTGCACGTATTGGTTCAACAAAACATTGCAGCATTATTTCATGAACGAACGAATAAAATAAAGATCACCCAGGACGTTGTGCGAGAGAAAAGTATGTTTTTCACAGTGACGTCATTTTTTCGCCACGGAATGAAACCATGTGTGTGAGAGAAACAACCGATTAAAAATGACGTTATCAACTATTATTTTTTTCTCAAATGCAATTTTAAATACGCGGTTGCCGCGCTGGGTGATCAGTTTAGTTGGTTCATGGCATTAGTTGCGTTCCTTATCTCCCAGAAATAGCCAGAAAAAGTCCGAAGTAGTCAGATTTAGTCCAAAAAGCGTTCCTTAACTCTAAAATAACAGCAAAAATGAGAGAGCAACACTCAGTGAGAATGACTCTCTTCAGTCCGAAGTAGTCAGATTTAGTCAGAAGAATTTTTGCTGGCAAAATCTTGAAAAGTGTCAAACTCAACTGAATTTAAATTAACGGAAATTAAATAATACGCGAAAAGTGAGAATAATGTAAAAAGTAAAAAAATTAATTGAAATTGGAAGGAAGCAAAAAAATAATTGATATAGCAAGTGCCAATATTGTGCTTGTGCTTGAGTGAATGTGTTTTGTACATACATTTCTATTCTTGTTTGACGTTAGTTTTGTTGTTGCCATTCTTTGGACTAAAAATTTGGATTTTGCGTTCATTAACTTTTTCCTGTTATTCTCTTTTAGTGAGTGCATTTTGCTTACGCTCTGACATTTTGACACTTTTCAGATTTTAGTCAAAAAAGATAAGGAATGAACGTATTATTTCTAAAAGCGCAATTTTTTATTTTAAGCGGGGGAATAGCAGAGGTTACATTGCCGTCTTAAGAGCGTGTCAGACCGGGCGATGCAGTATATTTCAAAAGACTGTCAGATTGAGAAATTTCAGAAAGCAGTTGCATGAGCAGTGGCACCTTGCATGTATGTATGTAAAGTGTCTTTCGCTCCTTGACTGTTTACACGGCGAATGAATTTCTAGCAATATTTCTCAATACTAAAATGCAACCGTGAGCCGCTAAAATAAACAAATTTATAAAAACAAGATAACGAAAAATAAATGGATTTAGAAAAACATATGAAATGGGTCGATACTATCGATAGTATCGATAGTCACCCTTAAGACTATCGTAAAACATCGATGGACTTGACTATCGATAGTTTGACAGCTCTAGTGCGCGCACGGCTATGCCAATTTTACCAACGACATCAGGCTTTGACGTTGCCGCCGTGAGAGCGGCCCACACAATAGGGGCCCTTCCACGTGTATCACTCACATTTTAAATACTGAAAATATATGCATACATATATATCGTCGTTTAAAGCAGGGACGTGAACCGGTTTTTAACCGGAAAACCGTTTTTTTCTATTAATTAACTGAACCATTAACTGAACCGAAATTTTTCACAAATGTTTGATCCGAACCGAAAACCGAACCACTTTCTTTAAAGGTTTAAAGGTTCGTTTCAACCAATTTTCAATAGATAAATGTACCCACTTTTTTTTCTTTTTGTTAAACATGGTAATACCTACCATGTTTTTTTATCATGTGACAATATCAAATGTAAAGGCATCCCATCTCACTTGACCCTTAACCTTGCGCGTTGTTGCACTTGACACTGGACACTTAAATTTGCGCGTTATTTTTTTGTTTTTCGAACCGTTGAACCGAACCGAGACCCCGGTTCAAAGACCAAAAAAACCGCTTTGACGAACCAATCCAAAAGTGCAACAACGGTTCGAACCGCTGAACCGAACCAACCAAATTTTTCATCCGGTTCACGTCCCTGGTTTAAAGTACAAAACCGCGTATAGTCATTCTGTAAAACCGCGTAACTGACATTGGCTGCCAAAAATTGGATTTGCTCACACAAGCTCTTGGCTCAATCCTTATCCATTCGTCCTGAAATATGCCAGCCAGAAATCCGATTGCTTTATAAAAAAGATAACCATTTTGAAATATGAGTGCTTTTACTCTCTATAAAATAATTTAAGCAATCTCACATACGCGGTTTTGCATTATCTTGATGCGCGGTTTTACATTTTGTTGATACGCGGTTTTGTACTTTAAACTAGCGATGGGCATAATGTGCACATACGGGCAAAATGCCTAAACGTGCAAACCGCGGGCAAATGTGCAAACCGTTGGGTAGATGAGGTGAGGGAATTATGCCCGGGGGGAAACAGAAAATTTTGCGCGAATTGCATCTGTATGTGCGATCGGAATAAGAGAACAAGTATAAGTGAGTACTCACGACTGTGAGACCCCATGGCTGCCAACTTTCCTAAAAGCACCAAAACTTGGGACAAATCAAAACATCAAAAAATTATTTTCAGTAAAATTTAATATGCATCAATATGCACATATGTATGTACATACTTATGTGTATAAAAAGATTTCCGTATCCAAAATAAAATGCACTAAATAAGCACTGAACATGGCGGGAAAGTTATTCTAAAAGTATTATATAGTTGTCGAATATTTTTAGGTATCTTCCGCTCAGCTAACATGAAAAAATCTGCATGTATGCATATCTATATATTTGTGATGATGATAAGCTTTTAATTCTTCATTTGTATGACCAATTTTTATACTTTATTTAATGCCACAAAAAAATAAGCAGGCTATAATGTCAAATTGAAATGAATTGTTAACCCATTTGAAAATATTTTTTTTTTCAAATTTGAATTTGTTTAAAAAAATTTACACAAAAATTTTTCAAGCAACAAATTTTTTTAATAAACGTGAAATTGTTAAGAGATACACCGCCGAGGAGAGCAAGTAAGTACATTTAAAGTTTGGTAATAAGTAAATACGTTCGACTTTGCTTAAATATTTAATGCAAGGAAACCAAGATGAAACGGAAACTTTTGAACGGTGCGCTGTATGCAATAGAAGTCGGGACACGAAAATAGTGCGATGTTTTAAACCACCTAGTTGCGAGTTAAGACGGCAGCGATGTGGTATTGTACTACGTGATTCATCTCGCGTTTGTGAAAACCACTTCAAGGAAAGTGATTTCATTGTTGTCCGTCCGAATCAAGCACTTTCAAGCGAGCTCGTTTGTACCCAAACTATTTCGCATAAAACTTGGGCAATTAAAAATAAGAAAATTGCTCAAACGATTTTATAAACAATTTGTTTTATTTTATTGACAAAATATATATATTCCAGGTAATGTAAGTAAAACAAAACTATAATCAAAATAAAAGCCTCGGGTATCAGTGCTGACAAGATACATGCATCACTAAGGGTTAATTCGTTTGTTTATACTTTTTGACCAGTGTTGCCAGAACTTTTTGGACGAACCGGCTAAATTGGCAAATAAAACCGGCTAAAAACGGCTAAAATGTTTCAACTAAATTTCACATGTTTTATTTAAATAAATCATGAGTAAAAAGACTAATTCTTGGAGAGAAGTTACGAATTCGAGCCGGAAAAAATTTTGCCAGCAAGAATTTGCAATTAGGAAAAACATATGATTGTGGCACATGGTTGGAGTTTTTTCGACGATAATTTGAATACACAAGTTCGTTAAATTTAAAAATTTACAAACTGGAGCTATTTTAAAATGAAAAATTTAAGTTAATACTTGTTTACTTAATTAATTTAGTAAATTCCAATGATTTGAAAGGTACTCGGCAAAAAAAACTGTGTTCTTAATCGGAATGCAATCTCAACCAGAGTCGATATAGTAAACCCGACAAAGAAATTGAAACGTATGTTGAAGAAAGTCGGACTGACAAGATATATACACGTAGATCCTGTTTTTTGCCCCTCTGAAAGAATTTTAAAAATTCTATACAAATTTCTTTTGTTTGAAATACAACCGTGGACACTAGCTGGCAAAAAAGCTTGCAAATTTGCGTTCGTACAGAAAATTGCAAGTTTCTCTACATGAGAGAGAATTTGGGAGCATTTTTTCTTACTATCTGATATTTTGAATGATAATTCTCGCTGGATTTTCGACGAACAAACCTATTGTCTTCCCTACAAGGCCTTTTCAGACTGACCGATTCTCAATACACTCAAATAGTAACCAATACACATAAAAAACGCTGTAAAAATTTCCCTTCAATTTTAAGGCAGTAAAACAACGACCTTTAGTTAACATCAACCGAGGCCATATGTTGACAAGGGATGCAAAATCACAGTTACACAAAAGAACTGGTCAGATTTTTCAGAAATCCCTTCAATTCTGATGTAAAATATGATGCCAAAAGACTGCAGATTTCCTATTTAGATGACCGGTCATATGAACGGCAGCTGTCTCGTAGGATTCCCAGAGAGTTTTGCTTTGCATAGAAATTTGTGCTCTTTTATTTTCATTTTGACTCACTTCCATTACCTTAAACCTTTGGGAGTGGGCAAAAATTATGTTTTTTAATTTAGGCAGAATTGAATATGCGCTATCTGAGAAGACAATATCTACATGTAATTCTGTTTGTTGGCACTATATCCAAACACAAACGCATCTTAAGAGTCTTAACAGTGAAACAATTTCGTATTTTCTAAGTAAATAAAACTTCACACTTAAAATTAAGACATTTGTAACAAACATTTTATGACGAAAATCCCTTCTTCGTGTAAAATAAAAATAAGCGAAATCGGCCCAATTTCATACAATCCTGCCTGACATGAAAATTTTCTCCACGATAAGGCTAGTAGCCATTTCTAACAGATTTTGGGTCGCTTAGTCAAAAATGGAAACATATATACATATTTGAAATTTAAGAAAACAAGGCAAATAGCAAAATCGGCTAAAAACGGCTATTTTTTCTGCAAAACGGCTAACAAGTCGGCTGCCGGCTAAATCGAAATTTCTCCGGCTGTTTGCTAACGCAACCGGCTAAATCTAGCCGGAAAACGGCTTAAATGGCAACACCTTGCTTGCGCGCATATTAGCTGTTTTGTAATTCAGTTTTGCATTGTCAGCGTTCAGTTGGTAGCAATTTTTCAAATGGAGCGGTTGTTCTTGCGCAGATAATTTTTCGTTAGAAATTTGCTTGGAAAAAAGGGCAATCATGCGCAAAACAACCTTTTTATATGACGGGTTTCTACCGACTGAGCCTAGTAGCAGTGTTGCCAACTTTTCAGTTTCAAAAAGCACCAAATCTTGGAAAAAAGAGCGTTTTACCGCACTAGAAGCACTAAATTAATTTTTTTAAATCAAAGAATACTCTTTTTCATAACAGTTTGTGGTAAACAAAAGTAAAAAATATACAATATTTACATGTATAAATAAATACACATTCATGCTTGCCAAGTAATACAGAAGTACTGCACATTAAAACTGGTACATCAGGAGAAGGAACAATCGAATCGCAACAAACGAAATTGAATTTTAAAGGGGAAGAGTAATACTTAAGGATACCCTAAGTAGAAATGAGCGAAAAAATTCATTGTTTTATAATATAACCTCAAATATTGCGAAAAACCGTGTTTTTACACTTAGAGGCTAGGATATCTCAAAATTCTGACGTGGTATAGAAATTCTGCAGCTAGATTTGTATTCAGCACCGAAGAATCTACAAAAACCGATGCACTCAGGCGGCAATAAAAGTTAAAATTTTTCGAACTGTGTAATCAATCAATAATCAAGAAAATAAAAAAATAAATACTTAACTTATCTGCGTGCTAGCATTTTCAACGCGAATACATTTTAACAAGAACGCAAGAGCGTGGGTTTGCAACTTCATCTTTTTATCAATCATGGTTTGCATTTTAATGCATTTAAATTTGTAGATTCTTGTAAATTCAGAAATTTTAGTTCTGAAAAAAGCACTAAAAAGGGCACTAGGCACTAAACCATTTTTTTGGCGTTTCAATTTTCAAAAAGCACTAAATCTAGTGCTTAAAGCACTAAGTTGGCAACTATGCCTAGTAGCAGCGCTCGGCTCTCTTATTTACGAACACATGCGCAAGCAAAATATAAAAATAAATTGGTCGGCATTTCATTATGTTGAATTATTTTTAATAAATAGACTACAAATATAGTTAGAAATTGTTCCTCTATAAACAAAAAGGTGAATATAATAGCCTTTGGCAATATACATTGCATAAAAGGGTTAATACACGTACACGGCTATTGCTTACCGTTTCGGTTTTAAATTTTTACCCCTCATTAAGCACCTGCTTGCCCGCGCTGCTGCGCGCGAGCTGTTCTGCCGCCCATCCCTAGATTAAAGGATTGCTATCCAATGGTGCAATTATCGAATAACAGTGTATGTGGCATTTNGCACCTGCTTGCCCGCCAGTGATCGGACTTTATAAAAATTCTGTGTGGTAGATTCTGGAAAAAATGTGGTAGATTTAGAAAAAATGTGGTAGATCTCAGGTTTCGGATCAAACTTTTTACAAAAATTTAAAAAAGAGTCTGCATGGTTTCACCTTAACTGAAAGCTTTTTAATTCGAATCTCTAGAAAAAACTTTTAACTTTGGTTTTGCCGATTTTGACAATCCTCAAGTAAAAGTAAGCAACACGTTAAAAACTTTAGATGCACTGTAATGTGCTAACTTTCACAAAAATCGCGAAGTTTTCACATTTTCCTTATTAGTTCTCTTTATAAATCATATATTTTTCAATTCTACATAATGAAATGACGCTTCCCGTCGAAAAAATTTAATATTGAGAAATTGAGAAAATTCACGGTTTGACAGTTACTTTTCTGCTCACATTCGGCTTTGTTTACTTTTACTTGAGAAATCTTATCGCCGCCGGGAATGCGAAATCTTGTATACTATCATTCTTGTTATTAGGATTAGGGACACGAATTTCGATATTTTTGCCATTCGATACCGATACTTTTTACTCGTAAGTTTTCAAACGATAGTTTTTGGAATCGAGTACCAGAAAATTAAATGAAAACGTCGAAATTTAAATTTCTGGGAGTTGGGCAAGGCAATTTGTATAAAACTTTTTGTAGTAATATTTGAAATATTTAGAGTTAATTTTCCAAATTCCAAAATGTAAAAATTTGTGCTTATTAAAATATTGTTTTTAAACATTACATTTCTTGCAAATCTATGTCGTACTGTAACCTTCCTTACTTTGGAATTTATATGTAAAGCAATATGGATATATTTTGAGCTTTAAAGAGTAGAAATGTGAACTATCTTAGGTTATGTGGCGCGCTTTCAGTGATGTACATACTTATTAAAGTGCAAAGTGTTAATTCTTTAATAGAAAATGACACCAATATTCAGATTTGATTTTTTGAATTTTTTATCGATATTTGGAATATCGAGTCTTTTTATTACGATATTTTTACATCGATACTGTAAATGAGTACTATATCGATACTTTCGATTCGATATCGTGTCCCTACTTGTTATCACATAGTGTTTAGTGTTTGACAATTTTTGTTCTTAAAATTAAAAAAAAATAAGAAAATAATGAGGAGCTCAATTATAACTGCTCAAAAATGCGAATATGTGGTAGATTTCAGACCTTGTGTGGTAGACGTTGTGGATGCTCCGAAAAGTGGTAGATCTACCACAATGTGGTAGAAGTCCGATCACTGTTGCCCGAGCTGCTGCACGCTGCTGCGCGCGAGTTGTTCTGCCGCCTATCAGTGTTGACAGGTCTTCGCCATGAGAAAACGTCCCTCTTTATCTGAAAAAACGTTATCTCCTACCCAATAACGTCTGTTTCAAATGTATGCACAAAGAATTGTTCTTATTAAACTTTTATTGTATGCAAAGGTACATATCTGTGTTCGTATGGAAAAGTAGCTTATGTCGAAAGGTCCGGCTTTAGTATAATGCGGCATTCGCTTTATTTTTTAAACGACAAGGAATTTTTTGATGAGACTTAAAAAGAATATTGACTTGCTAGTATCGGAACTCTTCCTTGCACGTTTATTTGCTAAAAGTTGTTTAACGGCTTAGCGCCCGTAAGTCATTCGCAATCGTATGCTGCGAGTGCCGATTTATACTAAAGCCAGCCTTTCGACATAAGCTACTTTTCAATACGAACACAGATATGTACCTTGTACGTAAGGTATAGATATTAACACGTCATTTGCTCTGTCACATTTAAAATTCATTCTAAACTGGTTTGTGATCGTTAATATAAAAATCATTTTATACATGCACTTGTGATCAGCTCATTAAGTCATCGATTTTGGCTCTTTGTTTTTTGTTTATTTAATGTTTATTATTTTTCCATAAAAGCCTAGCTCATTATATAACAAACAAAATATAAATCCACATTTTAAACTATGTGCAAAAATTATAAAAAATCTGATTCAACTTTTTATTCAGATTTTTTAGAATTTCTTTGAGTATGTAGGTTGACAGCCCACTAAATTTCAGGGCAATAATGTGCAAGTTTTAAAATGCTAAAGAATCGCGTTGATTTGTAATGCTTTTTTTGTCTTGTAAACATTTGGTTAAGTGGTATGTTGTCGAAAATGCCCAATTACGTTCTGTTAAGAAGGAACATAGCAGTATTTCAGCCTTTTTACGTTCATTACATTTTCAATAAGGGGCCCCATGTGTCATTTTCTTTATGCGCTTAAATATGGGTTAAGTCATCTGTGTCCAAAGAATATATACTTTTTTGAAGCAGCTGCTGCAAAAAACAAAGCTTGTAAAGATTTATTAAGAAAATAATTCAAAATCAGTTCTACTTACAAGATTTAGTAACAGAGAAATATTACTGGGAAGTTAAACGTAATTTTTTACACAAAAAACGTCCAAACGTCAACAGGATACAAAAAAGTCCAAATGACGTTAAAAACTCAACCTGGCAACGCTGCCGCCCATCCCTACTTTAAACCAGTGTCCGCCAAAAAGAGAAGTCTTAAAATGAGAATGTATTAGTTATGAAATAAAAAATGAGAATGTGTTGGTGGTAATGCACGGAAATGCGTCATCAACCTGCTTCGCCTATTGTTTGCATGCAACTCACAGTATAGGCAGTAACCAACCTTTTTGGGTTGTTGTTGTAGTAGTCGTTGTTGTTGTAGTTATATTCACTCCTGAGGAAGGCTCGGGGTTGTGTGCTGCTATTTAATGGCCTTCCTCAGACTTTTTCTTAGATTTCAGGGTTGTGTGCTGTATTATTATTAGATAAATAAATTTAAGTATTTGTCAAATCGTGATTTTATTAAAAGAAAATTATAAATGGTGTTGAAAAACCAAACAAACACTCGTGCGAAAGCTCTATTTTTGTGTATTGTTAAAATTTATACATGGCGTACTTATTCTTTTGTGGACTTTATGTTACTTGAGAATTTAGACANCGTTTAGAAAATGCGTCATTTATGTATACCATTTTATGTGGAATTATTCAATAAATTTCGTTTTACACTATACTTTTTGAAACTATTTGGAGTTAATTATTTTTTGGTGATTAAAAGCAACCCTGCGTGCTTGGAAGGCGTGTGTACCAATAGTTTCATCCCTAGCATATTCATCCCCGAGGAAGGCAGTCGCCAAATTCACCGAAGGTTGTTTACTGGTTATATTGTGATGCAACTAAATAAAATTTGTTGCTCTGCTACTCTTTCTGTTGACGTTCGGATTGTGTACGAGTAAGAAGTCGATTGTGTACATGTGAAAGGCCGAATATAGTTCGTTTCCCAGGAAAGCGTTTGGCGGTCACTGCTTTAAACCAGTGCCCGCCAAACACTTTCCTGGGAAACGAACTATATTCGGCCTTTCACATGTACACAATCGGCTTCTTACACGTACACAATCCGAACCAGTGTTGCCAACTTTTCATTTTCAAAAAGCACCAAATCTGGGAAAAAAGAGCGTTTTACCGCACTAGAAGCACTAAATTTTTTTTTAAATCAAAGGATACTCTTTTTCATAACAGTTTGTGGTAAACAAAAGTAAAAAAATATACAATATTTACATGTATAAATAAATACACATTCATGCTTGCCAAGTAATACAGAAGCACGATTGAGAGAATACAAAGGTTGCGCCGATCTCGGACCGCTATTCCTCTCTTAACGAATTTGACAGAATCGTTGTTTGCATGACGTCACACTTGTGCAACTTGTTTACGTTTTCCTTGCAACATTTTTTCTTCTTCTTCCATTCTTGCTCACGTTTTGGCATTTCTCTCTCGCAATTGCACCAGTGTGACGTCACACAAAAGTTATTCTCAAAAATCCTCTCTGATCGGCGCAATCTTGTATTCTATCATTCTTGATACAGAAGTACTGCACATTAAAACTGGTACATCAGGAGAAGGAACAATCGAATCGCAACAAACGAAATTGAATTTTAAAGGGGAAGAGTAATACTTAAGGATACCCTAAGTAGAAATGAGCGAAAAAATTCATTGTTTTATAATATAACCTCAAATATTGCGAAAAACCGTGTTTTTACACTTAGAGGCTAGGATATCTCAAAATTCTGACGTGGTATAGAAATTCTGCAGCTAGATTTGTATTCAGCACCGAAGAATCTACAAAAACCGATGCACTCAGGCGGCAAAAAAAGTTAAAATTTTTCGAACTGTGTAATCAATCAATAATCAAGAAAATAAAAAAATAAATACTTAACTTATCTGCGTGCTAGCATTTTCAACGCGAATACAATTTAACAAGAACGCAAGAGCGTGGGTTTGCAACTTCATCTTTTTATCAATCATGGTTTGCATTTTAATGTATTTAAATTTGTAGATTCTTGTAAATTCAGAAATTTTAGTTCAGAAGAAAGCACTAAAAAGGGCACTAGGCACTAAACCATTTTTTTTGGCGTTTTAATTTTCAAAAAGCACTAAATCTAGTGCTTAAAGCACTAAGTTGGCAACTATGATCCGAACGTCAACAGAAAGAGTAGAAGAGCAACAAATTTTATTTAGTTGCATGCAAACAATAGGCGAATCAGGTTCATGACGCATTATTGTTGAATAAAGTAGGTACACTGAGCAGAATGAATGAATATTCATTCAAAAATTTTATAACACAATTTTTCGTACATACACCCCTAGAAATGGGTATGTATATGGTACCAAGTCGTGCTTTTTCTTCATATCAAAAGAACTTTGTGAATTATGTATTTTTTTTAATACCAGACTAGTCCTCAATTAAAACATACAATATGTTTTGTTATTTATCTTTTGGTTTAATCGTTATTATAAATTGTTCTTAAATGTCAAGTTTTACCTAATTTTAAAATAAATATATATTAGATATATATATTTTTATTTTATTTCTACTTGAAATCAACGAAATTTTCTTTTAATATTCAGAGTGCTCGAAACACGTTATCTTTTTTGCTCAGAAATTCACACTTAAATTATAAAAAAATAATAATAATTTTGTACAATACATACAAAATTTTACCAACTTTTTCCTTTCTTAGGGCCGTCAACTTTCATTATATGTTTCTTTGTTGTTTAGATCTAAACAATAGCGCACCATGAAAAAACGGCAAAAAAACATACCAAAGTTTTTATAAAAAGTAATACAACACAGAATTTTTTTTTCCGTGCATTACCACCAACACATTCTCATTTTTTGTTTCATAACTAATACATTCTCATTTTAATACTTTTCTCTTTTTAGCGGGCACTGCTTTAAACGCACGATATTTATGTACATACATGTGTATAAAATTATCTGTTGCGGTAGGTGAAGACACGATTGAGAGAATACAAAGGTTGCGCCGATCTCGGACCGCTATTCCTCTCTTAACGAATTTGACAGAATCGTTGTTTGCATGACGTCACACTTGTGCAACTTGTTTACGCTTTCCTTGCAACATTTTTTCTTCTTCCATTCTTGCTCACGTTTTGGCATTTCTCTCTCGCAATTGCACCAGTGTGACGTCACACAAAAGTTATTCTCAAAAATCCTCTCTGATCGGCGCAATCTTGTATTCTATCATTCTTGGGTGAAGACACAAATGTATGGAACTTGAAGTAAAAGCTTGGCCATTTAATGTCGGGGAGGAAAGTGGCAGTGGAGGGTGTTTGTAAATGCGCATGGATATATCGCAAGTTTAATAATATAACGAATTAAATCAAAATTTAAATTTTGTGGGAGAACGCATTCAAGGTTTTGTAGATTCATACAGTTGGCATACAAAAAGGAAGATGGAAAGACTTCTATCTTCGCCATATTTGGGAAGTATGGTTATTTGTTAGACTGAACATATTCTACTTATCAAGTTCATAGACCAATAGCTCATGACCAAAAAGGTCATCATACTTCATATCGATTGACATTTTTTGTGAGCTTGGCTTGTTAATATATGTACAGTGAGTCACAGTGAAAGTGAGCCACCACTTATTTGAAAATATTTGTTAAAATAACCTTTGTAAAAACTACCTTACACCCTTTATTTCTTATTTAGTTTTAAAAGTAAGTATGTTTGCTTGCATTCTAACGGTATTTTTTGTTTTTGCTCGCAATCGAAGTAGGAGTAATAAAAAAAAANAGAGGGGGAAGAATAGTAAACAAGCAGAGGGAGAGCAAAAAAAAGGCGTTTTCGGAAAGAGATGAGGCATTTATTATACGGGAAATCAAGAAAAATCCTCATCTAAGTGCCCCAAAATTGACAGAGGTGGTTGAAAATCAATTAAATATCCACGTTAATCCCGAAACTGTAAGAAGGGTCCTCAGAAAGTACGTCTATAATGGACGAACGGCCAGAAGCAAGCCTTTTATTAGCAATAAAAACCGTAAAAAACGGCTGGCAAATATGTTGCGCGCAAATATGTTCATAAAGATATGCATTTCTGGCAAAAGGTATATAACGGTAGAATACACTTTTGAGGCTATAGTAATATTTTTTTTTTAGGTTCTATTTACCGACGAAAGTAAATTTAACTTATTTGGCTCAGACGGTAAGAAGATGGTATGGAGGCAAAAGAACTCCGAGTTTCAGCAGCAAAACCTTACTCCCAGTATGAAGCACGGCGGTGGCTCTGTCATGGTTTGGGGCTGCATGGCAGGTGGTGGCACTGGAAATCTGCAACATATTCCAGGCATTATGAATAAATATGTTTATATAGACATTTTAAAGCAAAATGTTAAGCCAAGTGTTGAAAGACTAGGCATCGAAGGAGACTTTTATTTTTACCAGGACAATGATCCCAAGCATAAATCCTTTGTTGCGCGGGAATGGCTACTATATAATTGTCCCCATGTACTGGAAGTACCCCCACAATCTCCAGATTTAAATATAATAGAAAACTTGTGGGCTCGTCTTGACCAAAACGTGCGAAAACATAGTATTTCGTCGAAAAAGGGCCTTTTAGATGCCTTACAAGCGGAGTGGCATGCAATTCCATCAACATATACCTGCGGTTTGCTAGAATCAATGCCAAGACGTTTACAAGCCGTAATTTCTGCGAAAGGAGGCCCAACAAAATATTAATTTGTTATTTAAGTTAATTTTAGTTTAGGTGG
The DNA here is from genome assembly GCF_001687245.7 of Rhagoletis zephyria. Taxonomy (NCBI): domain Eukaryota; kingdom Metazoa; phylum Arthropoda; class Insecta; order Diptera; family Tephritidae; genus Rhagoletis; species Rhagoletis zephyria. Next base: position 46,196 of record NW_016157665.1, on the reverse strand, counting down.
CTCACTTTCACTGTGACATAGATTTATGAATTATTTTAGTTTTTGTTGATTTTTTTATAGTAAATAAAGGAAATATTTTATGTACGTGATGAATTACTGAAGCTTAATATTCAAACAATAAATGAACATAAAAGTTGTTTCAATCTGTGTTGTTTTTCATTATTTTTTCACATAATTCTGTTAACTAGATAGTGTGGCTTACTTTGACTGTGACTCACTGTATATAAATCGAGATCCGGAGGGCTGGCTGCTGAACAGCGGTCTTAAACATGCCTTTTTAGCATTAAAGATGTCAGTTAAAACCGATTCCTCAACGTACTTCAGATGACTTGAAATTTTGATAGAATTTTATTTACGGTATATAGAAAATGAATTCAAGGGCGCCAAGGGTGGATGTTAATTAAAACCGTTTCCTCAACGTACTTCAGATGACTTGAAATTTTGATAGAATTTTATTTACGGTATATAGAAAATGAATTCAAGGGCGCCAAGGGTGGATGTTAATTAAAACCGTTTCCTCAACGTACTTCAGATGACTTGAAATTTTGATAGAATTTTATTTACGGTATATAGAAAATGAATTCAAGGGCGCCAAGGGTGGATGTTAATTAAAACCGTTTCCTCAACGTACTTCAGATGACTTGAAATTTTGATAGAATTTTATTTACGGTATATAGAAAATGAATTCAAGGGCGCCAAGGGTGGATGTTAATTAAAACCGTTTCCTCAACGTACTTCAGATGACTTGAAATTTTGATAGAATTTTATTTACGGTATATAGAAAATGAATTCAAGGGCGCCAAGGGTGGATGTTAATTAAAACCGTTTCCTCAACGTACTTCAGATGACTTGAAATTTTGATAGAATTTTATTTACGGTATATAGAAAATGAATTCAAGGGTGCCTGCCAATTCTAATGGTCTTAAAGTACTACCATCCCCTGTTGAAAGTGCATTGTTGCAATTATAAGTCAACATAGCGCGTGTCAGACGTGGCAATATTTCCAGCTTTTCCACGCTATTCGCTGTCAAATTGAGAAAGAGAAATTTTATTTCGATGTGTGAACAGCCAGAAAGACCTTTCTGTCACATTTCGGAAATCAGTTTCAGAAATAAAAGTTTGCAAAACGTGACTGCAATTGAGAGAGCGCATATCGATTTCGGAAATATATTTCAACTTGCTCGTGCTGCAATAGCAATTGGCAATTCGTCTTTCGGAAATAAAAAACCTCATTCGAAAGACCCTTTACATGCAAGGTGTAACTGCTCATGCAACTGCTTTCTGAAATTTCTCAATTTGACAGCCTTTTCGAAATATATTGCATACGAAATATATTGCCACGTCTGACTCACTCTATACTTCAGACGGGCTGTCCTTTTGACAGCACATTAGTACTATTTTAAATAGATGAAATATCTTCGGCCAGCCTATTCTGATGGTCACATCATATGAAAAATGTCAAAAACGTCATTTCCGTGAGCCCGCACGCCCGAGAGAAAACATACATCGCTCATATGCCAAAGCGTATGAGTTATCTACAGGGCCGTCGAGAGTAATCTTGAGCCCGGGACTAAAAAATCACGGGCCCCTATGTATAAAGTGTATACAATTAAAAGCAAATCGCCGAAAACGAAACCGAGGGGAATATTTTTTTTCTCAGGTTTCGCAGATTTTTTATTATACCTGGGTCATACATATTCAAAGGTATCAGACAATATAAATATTAACACGAATCTCCTTCTCTCAAACATGAAAATTCACTTAATCCTGAGACACCTTTAAATTAATGAAAATTAAAAAAGCACCACATGAAGTTAAAGGTTGTTTATATTTAAGGGCCACCATTTTTTGCATTATACTTGTTTCTCTTCGATTGCCTTGTATTAAATACTTTGAAGTTAATAAAAAAGTATTCGACAAAATAATCAGTGATTAACTTTCTTAATGAAAATAAAGTCGGCATAATTTTTTAAGGTAATGTCCAGAATATCAAAAAGTTTTTTTGCGCGAAATCCACCATGCTTAAAAATGGAAAAATCTGGTTTTCTTCGAGCATTTTCGGCCTTCTTCACAATAAAGCATTTTCCTATACTCTTCATTATCCCTGTGTGAAAAAAATCAAATCCTCAGAATACTCGTCAACATAGGCCAAGAATAGTAGCGCTGTGATGCCATATGGAATACTAATATCGTTTTTGATGTTATGAGCTTTATCTCTGCCAAGCGTGCTAAATCTTCTATGAACTTGCAACAACAACATTGGTCCGATGCGTAAGCCAATAAAAGTCCTTTTCTGTTAATGGAGGGCCAAGAATCCTCGCTGTCCCACAGGATGAAAAGTTTTTCCGTACATTGGCTAAATGAGTCGTGTGATCTCTTGAATATTGTTAAAATGAAGCCATTGATCTACCTACCGTGTTCCTTCTTGGACAAATGTGGTCGAATATTTCCTTGCCGATTCTTCACTTTCAAAATTCCTCTTAATATTTATGAACTCGTTTCTTTGAGTCTTACTGCGGCAAAAACGGCCACCCCGTGCAATTCAGTGACGTCAGCATAAGGGGTTCCAGACATAACCGATATGAGAAGTTTAGTTCTTATGGGAGGTGCCACGCCTCTCTTTCCAATACCTGCTTCTTTTCGTCATAAGTATGGTATTGATAATATATGTAGCTGTGTCAAATTGCAGGACGATAGCATAAGCGGTTCCAGGGATAAGCGATATGAGAAGTTCAGTTTGTATGCACTCAGAAAAAACATTCCTTGATGTTAGGATAAAAGTATATTATTCTAAGGATATATTACCTTGAAATGGCTCCAATGACATGGCTACCTTGATATGAGTAAACGATTTGACTCAGTTTAAGGAAAACACAATTCCTTAGTTTTTAGGAAAAATTTACTTGCCATTTAATCCCCCGTGAAAGGAATAAGTATGTCCTTTTGCTCGTGGCGCTCAAACAGTGGCAATGGCCGAAACAGCAAAGCTCTGGAGCGCTAGTCGAGAGATGCAAGGTTCGACTCCCAGAGCAGGATTTTTTTATTTTCCTTTACTTTTTATTTATTAATTTTTATTGTATTTAAAAAAAAAAATTATCTAATTTATTTTTATGGTATTTGAGTATTTAGGTTTTCCATATATTTATTTTACAATTTGCAATTTTTATTTAAATTGAAATAATTGACTTACCTTACTCTAACCACCACCAACCGGACCCGAACCTGCGATCTCAGAACCAGAAGCAGTAGTCTTTACGCGACGTCACAGCCGACATTTGCCAGGAAAGAATTAACTTTGTCTTAACAGCACTGACAAAATTCAAAATTATTTGAGGAAATTATCTATATATCGATGGCTGAGTGAAAGATCGACCTATCTCGGCAGCCAGTTCGAAAACATTCTATCTCAAAAAACTTTTCAAGAACGCCCTATTTCAGAATTCGTTTGAAAAACGCCCTATCTCAGCTGCCGATTCAAAAACGCCCTATAACAGCATATTTTCAATACATTTTGAAGTGAGATAGGGCATTTTTTAACCGAATTTTGAGATAGGGTGTTTTTCAATAAAATTCTGAAATAGGGCGTTCTTGAAAAGTTTTTTGAGATAGAGCGTTTTCGAACTGGCAGCCGAGATAGGTCGATCTTCCACTCAGCCATCGATATATAATACGCGAAGGGATTCTTTGTGGAGCGTAAAAGATCTGTACCGTTCGCCTGATTTTCAAACATAAGACGTCAAATTAAAGCGCTTGGTGTGTAGATGTGCAATAAGGTTTTACTTTTTCGAAAAGAATTGCCACCTGATAAAAAATTGCATTCAAATAATTTAATAATCAATGCCATCAGATCCACACCGTTCGTTCGATTTTCAAAAGTGAGGTGTCAAAGCAAAGGGCTCTGACTTTAGGTGTGCAATAAGGTATAACTTTTTGGAAAAGAGTTGCATCCTTTTAAAAAATTAAGTTCAAAATAATACGCGAAGGCATTTTTTGTTCCGAGTAAAAGATCTGGACCGTTCGTTCGATTTTCAAAAATGGGGTGTCAAATTAAAGCGCTTGACCTGTAGATGTGCAAACTGGTTTTATTTCTTCGAAAGGAGTTGCCACCTGATAAAAAATTGCATTAAAAAAATTTAATAATCAATGCCATCAGATCCACACCGTTCGTTCGATTTTCAAAAGTGAGTTGCCAAATCAAAGTGCTCTGAAATGAATTACTAAATGAATTACTAACCGATGGTAGTCATTGGAAATGGGTTTAAAATCCTTTATTTAAGAACTATATTTAGGAGGGTTGCCACGTGTTTAAAAAATGAATTTTCACTCAATTCGTCAGTTACTTGAAATATTTATGACAATGTCAGGACATTTTAGCTCGAAAATAATTTTTAAGAGGGCTACCGCCTGTTTTGAAAGTGGTATTTCGTTTAATTATACATAAGTTACATGAAATTTTAAAATATGGTTATCAAAAGAACGAGTGTTAAAAAGAGTGTTGAAAAAATTAAGCTCAAATTATTTAATAAGTTAAATGGATTGTCAAAAGATGGGTATCAATCGAAATGGGTTTGAAAATAGTTTATTTCTAAACCTTATTTACGAGAGTTGCCATGTGCTTAAAAAATTAAATTCAACTTAATTCTTCAGTTAATTGAATATGTATAACAGTGCCAGGCGAAAGATTTTAGTTTGAAAATACCGTTAAAGGGGTTGCCACCTGTTTGAAAAGTCGAATTTGTTTTACTTATACGAAAGAATGAATTATCAAAATATTAGTGTCAAACGAAAGAGTTTTAAGAAAGCTATAGGCTGCTAATATTTTTAATTAGAATTGCCATCTTTTCTTTTTTTTTGTTTGAAGGTCACCACATCTGCAACGTTATTTCGAATTTTCAAAATGAGAAGTCAAATTAAAGAACTGGGATTCTACATAGATGTGCACAGTTTTTTTTTGAAGTTACATGAAAACCGACACCATGCGAGACCTCTCATCACTCAGAAATGGTTAGATTAATCATTAGGAATATTTTTAGAGGTTTTTGAATAGGGTTTCGGCTGCTTAAAAAATTTAATTAGATGTTGGCGTTTTGGCGCCATGCGGGTTCACTAGTTACTGGTATTGAGGAAATTAATACTTATATTGAGTAAATTTACTTCCTCAAATTAATGACGCCCTATTTTTGAATTACGGAAAAACTTCTCAAATTTAGTAAATTTTTCGTAATGTTAAGGAAAAAACAGTAACTCTAAAATAAGGATACTATTTTCTTGTTTTAAGGAAATTATTTTTTCTGAGTGTGGGAGGTACCACGCCTCCTTCTCCAATGCCTACCACTTTTCGCCATAAGTGGGATATTTATATTAATGCATCCGTGCCAAGTTTCAGTTCCCCAGCGTAATTAGTTTTAGAGATATATTAGTGATCTCAAAAAAGAGCTTTAAACATTTTATTGTAGCATATTTATATCAAATAAAACATCCCTTTGAGGTAAAATTTTCGAGTAACGAAAAGTTTTTCGTATGACCGCGATGCCGGACCAAACGGCTGAACCGAATTGGATTCTATAAAAAGCGCTTTTTTGGAACTTCTGTGTAGAAGGTTCTTCGATAAAAAAATTAAAACTTTTGTTGTTGTTGCCAAAAATTAAGAAAGCTGTTCTGTCTACTCTTAGAAACACAAAATAATAAAATCGTAACTTTGGCAGCGTTCCGAATAAATAAAACTATTTTCCGTCAGTTTCCAGGGCAGTTAAAAAAAATTAGTGTAATTATGTCCCGAAATTGATATCATAAATTTTGTGTTTCTAGCGATATGAGAAATTCAGTTTGTATGGGAGGTGCCACGCCCGATTTTCGTCGTAAGTATGGTATTGATAACATATATAGCTGTGGCAAATTTAAGGACGTCAGCATAAGTGGTTCCAGACATAACCGATATGAGAAGTTCTGTTTTTATGGGAGGTGCCACGCCTCTCTTTCCAATACCTGCCTCTATTCGTATAAGTATGGTATTGATTGCCAACATGTTTGCTCGGTTCTTTAGGTCCAATTATTCTGTAGACTTCCCTATAAGTGGAGACTATCCGTACGAGCTTTGTCCAATCAACTCTGCTTATATTCCAGTAATATCTTCCGATGAAGTTTTACACTCTTTAAAAGATTAATAGCCCGGCCCTCCTGGCTGAGGTAAATTTTAATGTTCCTTCTCGAGTGTCAAGACACTTTCGACCTCTATTTTTAAAGCCATGCAAAACTAATTTTGAACTAAACGAATCATTCCGT
>NW_016157665.1:33652-39742 GCF_001687245.7 Rhagoletis zephyria | reverse complement strand
CCCTTAAAACCGTCATTTAGGCCTGGACCTGATCATATTCCGACCTGTTTTCTTAAAAACTGCGCTGAGAACATCTGCGAGCCTTTAACAACTCTATTCAATTTGTCACTTAAACATGGCGTTTTTCCGTCAGCCTGGAAGGAGTCTTTCATAATGGTTTATGTCAAGATTTTAACTGTCATTCCAGCACGTTTGACGTATCGGACTCGATTTTTACTATAAAGAAAACTATTATTTCCACTCTCAATAATTGAAATACTATCTTTAGCATATCCAATCAGCTGATGAATTTGATTCTGTAGCTGAATAGTTTTAGATCTCGACACTTAACAAACTCCTGTTTCCACTACTCGGCACGAAAAAACTAAAAAAAAAAAAGGTTCCGTACGTCATGCGGACTGCGCCCGTCGTGTCGGTTGGGCGGGAATGGAGGGTAAAAAGCCGTTGGGATTAATTAATTAATAACATATGTAGCTGTGTCAAATGGCAAATGGCAGTACTTGAATTTAAAAAATTGGAACATTGTATTTAATATAAAATAATGTTACTGTCTTTTCGGGTTACAGCCTGTTTCTTAAAGGGTCGTAAATAAAACCTGCGCCACTTAATAACTACTCGCTCGAGGCGACAAACTTGGAACTTGACAAAATTGTAAATTCTTTTCGATTGACGCTGCACCAGTTGAGAGGACTTTCAGTTATATTTATGTTTTTTTGTTTATTGAGGTCCAATAATTCCTTTTTGAGAATTGCATCGGGCCGCAAATGTCTGATGTATCCTCCTGACTTTCATCTTCACAATCTAGCATCATGGCACGATCGTTGTTTAAGCACCATTGTTTTCCAAAAATTTCTTCATTCTCATTCTTTCGGTTGTTTAGAATTTGTAACGTCATCAGCGTTTTTCGATTCTAGTTTTTGTAATTCATTTTTAATCCTTTCTTCTGTGACTGGTTTGAAAAAAAAAATAAATTGTTATTTTCTAGGAATGAAATTTTGTAAAAAAATTCTGTTTTGAAAATCGTGGCTGCCAGTCGAGTTAGTTTAAAATCGTATTATATTGTTAAACAGGTACCCCGTTTTTTATAATAATTTGAATTATTGGAATCAAGGACGATGAAGTTCTCAGATCTGCTTAGTTCCCGGGTGACTTCGTGAAAAGGTTCACCTGTAATGAATACCTTATAATTCGTTTTTTAATTAGCTGAGCTCTACATTTCCTAGTTGCAGGCAGCCACAATTAATTACTCATCGCTAGCGATGCATCCAGTTTTCTCAACAGACCTTTGGCAAATTCGATAGTTACATAATTCTTGTATAATTAAAGGTTATCTTTTAACGCGTAAATTGTCGATTCTCTTTATAAAAAGCTAGACATTGAATATTTCCGCTGGAAATACCTATTGAAGGATCTTACTCTTTGACTTTAAATTACAAAAGAAGGGGGACGTAACACAAACAGTAAACAGTAAAACAGTCCCCGTTTAACGTAGCAACAGGCAAAAAATATAGGCTACAATTTGTCATTTTGTTTGCCAGATATACGTTTTATCAGTGCACTTGCACAATATTCGCATTCGCAAAAACTCTGCATTGATTATTGCGAATGTTAAAATTAATGCGGATGCTCCGCGGTTGCGAATGCGAATGCGAATATTCGCAACAGCCCTGATCTACATCACTGCGCACGGCAGCGCGCGCGAGTGACGAAAGCAGCCACAGTAGCATGCTGAAATGACTCGCTTATACAGTAAAACCCGCTTAAGTACCTCCCGAAAAATGTCAGCATTTTGAGGTACTTAGGCGGGTTGGGTACTTAAAAGAACCCGCTTAAGTACCTCGACGCGGAGAACTCAGGCGTTTTCTGTTACTTACATTCATAATTTTGGTTTGAATAAAAATGTACTGAAAAGTACAAATTTTTTTATCGCGCATGAAAAATCTGGCATCCCTAGTCTTACTTAACCAATCGTAATTTTTTTTTTAATTTTTCTTCAGTCCTATTACTTAAATCCCATCTTGTTTTCATCTTACACACCATCTGCCATATTTGCCGTTTCTCGTCTTCTGATAAATGATAAGTCGCATTTCGGTTTTCGGACAAAAATGTTTCGGTCCTTTCATAAATCACTCTGATCTCATCCTTCAAAACATTCTTAGGGGATTCCCTTAAACGCGAAGAGCAGAAAACTCGAAAACCTCGAAAGTTGTCGAGGCTGTTTTTGGGAATGCACCTTTTTTCAGCCTCGTAAACAATGGAGAAATTCCGAAGTTTGACAGCTCATTCAGAGTTTTTTGTATAATACATCGCATCAGCTGAAATAAATACATTGAAAATGCCACGAAAAAGTGAAAAATGTAAATTGTATGAAGTTCGTAGAATATTCGGATATAAAGGCAACACTGAAACTTACGAACGACTTTTCGAGGCTTTTTTCGCGACTAATTTGCCTCGAAAGTTTTCGAGGCACGCGAAAATCGCCACTCATACAATTTTTGACAGTTGTTTTTCGAGGCTGGAAAAGTTTCGAGGTTTCGTGGTTTTCGAGCCACTTTCGAGCTTAAGGGAATCCCCTATCTTTATTATTTGAAACAACTGCAACCTTGATAAATCATTAGTAGTAGACATACTGGAATCTGAAAAGAAAGTTATTTTTATACATTTGTAGAGTAGAATTACGTTGACGTATTAGATAAAATGTATATCAAATATAAACTCGGATAGTACAGAGGAATAAAAAAAAGTCTTACTACATAATTATAATTTTTTACATAACATTTGTATACTCTTAGAGTAATCATAATAAGAAAACCTATTAAATTTAAAGTTTAAAATTACCCGCGGCTATTAAGGTAAAACAGAACAAGTAATAAAGTCTAAGTTCGGGTGGAGCCGAACATTAAATACCCGGCGCAAGTATTAAATATATGTTTCTTCACCTTTCCGAAACCTACCGCTAGATGGTAAGCCGGGGTGTATCAATTTTGAGTAAATTAGCGTCCTTAAATTTCGAAATATTGCAGTTTCAAGCATTTCTGAAATATACCGTTATATGAAAAGCGGCCTTAATTTTAGTCCGATTTCAATAATTTTCAACGTTTTTCTTTTATGTGGCAAGCACAATAACCATAGCGAGTTTGGTACAAATTGGTAGAACAGTTACCGATATACATATATGTGATCATAAGTGGGCGGTGTCACGCCCATTTTCCAAAATTTTACCACAAACGTATTTCTTGGTAAAGAATTGTTGCAAGCATCAATTTTGAATAAATAAGCTTTAATATTTACTGATTTATCGAAGATTTTGTATTTCTCTAAATTACCGTTATATGGGATGTGGGCGTGGTTATTGTCCGATTTTTTAAATTTTTGTCCATTTAGTATGCTGTACCAAGGCCAACAACTGTGCCAAGTTTGGAATAAATTGGTGCAGCGGTTACCAAGATATACACATGTAACCATAAATAGGCCTGGCTACGCCCATTTTCGAAAAAATTATAATATTCTTATTTTTGATCTAAAAATTGTTGTAAATATCAATTTTGAGTGAATAATCTTCAGTAGTTACTAAAATATCGCAGTTTTCGTATTTCCGAAAATTACCGTTATATGGGATGTGGGCGTGGTTATTGTCCGATTTTTAAAATTTTCGGCCATTTAGTATGCTGTATCAAGGCCAACAACTGTGCCAAGTTTGGAAGAAATTGGTGCAGCGGTTACCAAGATATACACATGTAACCATAAGTGGGCGTGGCTACGCCCATTTTCCAAAAATTTATAATATTCTTATTTTTCGTCTGAAAATTATTGTAAATATCAATTTTGAGTGAATTATCTTCAGTAGTTACTAAAATATCGCAGTTTTCGTATTTCTGGAAATTACCGTTATATGGGAAGTGGGCGTGGTTACAGTCCGATTTAGCCCATTTTCAATACCAACCTACCTTGGATTAACGAAAACCTATATACCAAATTTCGTTGAGATATCTCAATGTTTGCTCGAGTTATCGTGTACACGGACGGACGGACAGACAGACATGGCTTAATCGATTTCTCTTTTCATTCTGATCATTTATGTATACATTTGTCTATGTCTATCTCGATTCGTTTTGGCTGTTACAAACAACCGTTATGTGAACAAAATTAATATACCCTTGTGCACAAGTGCGCTCGGGTATAAAAATGAGCGCGCGCGCACATTTTCGCACACACCCAAGCACATCGATGATGTACAGAAAGTTACCATCCTGTATAGGTAGATCCCCTATTCACTGTGTATGTCCCCTCTCCCTTTTTTAATCTTATTCTATTTCTCTCTTGTATTATGTGTGTGTTGTTCTGAATTTCTTTTTAATGATCCTATTTATTGCAATTCCGATAATGTTTGTAACTAAGTTGTCATATACTCTATTTTATTACAGAAAAAAGTCCATTACAACTCAAGTGGCAGCTGAATTTTGTTTTAATCGATAGCTTATACTTTTACAAGTAACCTCCAAAAGGTTTAAAGACAGCATCCAACAGCGTTTTATTGTTATTTTATTTGAAAACCCAATTTTATTGAAAAAAAGTACCCTTATCATTGTATTCATAAAAATTGTCTGTCAAAGAATTAATATTTATAAAATTTTTTACGTATTTCACTAACCTTCGGACGTACATTCCATTTGGTTTTTCTTCGGTTTCCTTTGCTGCCTTCACTTTGACACGTTCACAACGTTTCATGTATATCTACAACATTATACTGCGTTTATGAAAATGACAAACTATAACTAAGAGTTGAGAAAGGACTTGAGGTATAGGCCGTTATTAGGAACGATTTTAATTTCTTATAGGGTCCCTTTAGCCAACTGAATGCTTAAAAATCCCTATCTAGAAACTTTTATTTTCCGAATTTTGGCCAGCTTTTTGGCAATCGGCCGCACTGTGCGTCTGTACGTACCTTCATTTAATTTTTTTCAAACTTTCAGGAATTAAAGTACAAAAAAAACTAAGAAGGTTTTGTTCCAGGATATTTCGATTCGTATGCCTTTATGGGCGTGGCTGGTGCCTGAAATTCGAAAAAGGCAATTTTTTAAACTATCGCTGATGCCGCACTACTCATTCGATACCATTGATGTGGATATCAGTAGAAGGGCCTCTAAACAAGCTATCTAACACTGTCTTTTGCGTTTATGAAATACTAGCTTATACCCGCGGGTTTCACCCCGCGCTTTTATACAAATATGAAAAATAATTTAATGATGTTAGATTTTATTTCTGTGCCCATTTCGTTATAGCTCGTTATTTTTTAAGCGAGTTAAGGTATTTAGGCCGTTTAAAACTATGAAATTATAAAATCTCGTCTGCGCGCTAGGCATACGAAAGATATCAATCCCTCTAAGTTTACCTTAAAATGGTTCCAGGTATACGACGCGTGAACGTGTAACCTTCTTGGAGGTGCCACGGCGGGTTCTAATATTTCCAACTCAAATTTAGTAACCTGGCCTTGATAAAATACCACTTCTCATTACTGTAGCAAATGCCTCAAGAGAGCTTTAGATTATAAGGCCGAACCCGGCTCTCCCTTTTCCATTTAATGAAATTTTTTCTGTCAGTACGGCACTTATAAAATAAATCTCCATAACAAATTTAAAATACTTCCAGAGATTTTCTATCCTTCCAGAGATATGTATTAAGAAGTTTTTAGTATGTATGGGAGGCGACATGCCTTCTTTTTTAATAACTCACATTTTTTCCATGAGCAATTGATACATTTTGCATACACAACTCCATACCAAGTTCCAGTATTCTTCCACAAACACTTCCAGGGATATGTGGCAAGAAAAAGTAAATTTGTACAGGAAGTGCCACGCCCCTTTTTCTTATAACCTTAATCTTCGTACATGAATTTAGAACTGATTTTACATACCCCAGTACCAAGTCCCAGTACTCTACCTTGAACACCTTTAGAGATAAGCAGTATAAAACAGTAAATTTGTACGGGAAGAACCATGTCTCCTTTTCGAATAACGCAAATTTTTCTCCATGAGTATGGAATTAATTTTGTATACACATCTCGGTGCCAAGTTCCAGTCCTCTGCAATA
>NW_016157665.1:31705-32289 GCF_001687245.7 Rhagoletis zephyria | reverse complement strand
GACTTAGCCATACCGGATTAACTTGCTTTGTGTGCACAGGGAAATTCCAGCATAACTTAATTAATCACAAAACCTACTTGATCAAATTAAGAGTTAACGATTAAAAATTAATTTTTTAATCGCGGTTACGATTAACGGTTTAGTCGGATTAAAATTAATCATGATAAACTGTAATTAGATTGAATTAATCGAATTAACTAACTGATTAAAACATCAATCGATTAATGCCATCATTGATTTCACATACCATATTTTTCAATCCAGGTCATAAACCATCTTTGAACAAAATTTCGTTTTCAAACAGGTGGCAATTCTTAAAAAAGTAGCCTATTTTCCAGTCTAGGTCATAAGCTATCTGTGTGCAAACTTTCATGCAAATCAGTTCAGTCATTTACGCGAATTAATTTTATTAAACTTTCCTAATACGTGATAACACTTAAAATAGTAACCTATTTTCCAACATAGGTCATAAGCTATCTCTGTGCGAAATGTCATGCAAATCTGTTCAGCCGTTTCCGCGTATTAATTTAATTAAAACTTTTTTAACAGGTGGCAACTCTTCCAAAAAATTAGCCTATTTTCCA
>NW_016157665.1:28971-31681 GCF_001687245.7 Rhagoletis zephyria | reverse complement strand
AAACATTTCTAACAGGTGGCAACTCTTAACTTTCTAACCTAGGTCATAAGCTATCTGTGTGCAAAATTTCATGCAAATCCGTTTAGTCGTTTCCGCGTATTAATTTAATAAAACTTTTTTAACATGTGGCAACTCTTCCAAAAAATTCGCCTATTTTCCACTCCATTCAGTCATTTCCGCGTATTAATTTATTGAAACTTTTTTAACAGGTGGCAACTCTTAAGAAAAGTAGCCTATTTTCCAATCTAGGTCATAAGCTATCTGTGTGCAAATTTTCATGCAAATCCATTCAGTCGTTCCCGCATTTTAAATAAATTAAACTTTTTTAGTAGGTGGCAACTCTTAAAAAAATAGCGTGTTAACCAATTTGGGCCACAAGCTATCTGCGTACCAAATTTCATGCAAATCCGTTCAGTCGTTTCCGCGNGAATCGGGGAATGGGCAATTTTTTTAAGGAAACTGGGTGTGTTATTTTTATATCTTAAAGTAACCAAGTTAGACGGATATGTTAATTTTTAACCATTTGAACCTTTTTGAAGCGGCATTTTTTCAATTTGAATCGCAATATCTCCACAACAAGAGTTTTCCCAGATACAAGCTATATACCAGATAAAGCTAAGGTTTTGGGCTAGATTTGTGGAAACTTAGATTAAAATCGACTGACCAGNTCCACTTTATCTTTTATGAATAAAGCCATTATTCTGTATTCGGAAAATTAAATGTTTCAATGGAATTGAATTCAGTGTTAAATATTTGAATAAATCATTTAGATTTAGATAGCGTTTTTAGCAATTTATTTGAGAAAAATAACACGTTTATATCTTTGTTTTGATTTTCGTTGATTTTAAATTTAAACAAAACACCTCTGTACGCCGCGCGACCGGCGCGCACCACGTCACGCTACGCCGCGGTTCCTCCGGCCCTCCCTTCCCCGTCTCCAGCCGTGCTGTAACGCAGGTAGATTTATTTTTTTGTATACAGTGAAATAAAATGTTTATATATTTTAAACATCGAGGGCTTATATTCAATAAAATACCCTCTATCTGCACACTTTTCACAAAGATGAGATTCTGATATAAAAATCCACCTAAGCTTTAACTGTTATCAGTGATATTAATTCTACCTTCTATAACGACAGGTTAATAAGTCCCAGATGGTTTCTAAAATCACAAATTAGTTTTTGTATTAATGAATTCAAGCCTTCGATATTTCACATTTTTATATTTGTAAGTTATTAGAAGCAGGGATGCCTTGGCACAAACTGTGCCATTTATCCCTATTTTACTTCAAATGGAACTTAATTTTTCAATTTGGCATAAAGTGCCAAAATGGCACTTTTGTAAAAAAAATAACATTTCAATTCAGTTTTGTGAANCATCCATACATACAAACTTTCACATTTATAATATTAGTAAGATTCATAAAAAAGTAGCTTTAAAAAAGGTTTATAAACTGAAAAATGTATGAAAACGTCACTTTGTAAAGCTCTTTAAATCCACTTTATCTTTTATGAATAAAGCCATTATTCTGTATTCGGAAAATTAAATGTTTCAATGGAATTGAATTCAGTGTTAAATATTTGAATAAATCATTTAGATTTAGATAGCGTTTTTAGCAATTTATTTGAGAAAAATAACACGTTTATATCTTTGTTTTGATTTTCGTTGATTTTAAATTTAAACAAAACACCTCTGTACGCCGCGCGACCGGCGCGCACCACGTCACGCTACGCCGCGGTTCCTCCGGCCNATATGGATAGTATAGGAAAGGGGAAAAAAGAAATAAAGCGAAGCATTACGGGTACGAGTACCTACATATGTATATATGTATGTATGTTTGAATGCACGTATCTATGTATACATATATATGTATGTATGAACGAACTCATTGCGCATTTCAGCTCTGCCGCTACCAAGCAATATATGCGTGCTTCGCGTAACTACATCCATTCGTACATATGTACATATGTTTGTATGGATATATTTATGATGAAGCAAACGGGCTTCGTTGATGTACTGATAGGGCATAGGTATGTACTTATGGACAGCAATGTTTTCATGTATGTGCATATGTTTGAATGGTTGTATATATATTTGTACGTATGTACATATGTTTGTGTATGTACATATGTTTGTGTACATGTATTTATGCACATATGTAGTACAAACGAAAACAAATCTAATAAGCTGCTCGTTGATATAAATGCGAACTGTACTGATTGTCAAAAATTATGTGTTTGTTGTACATTTCTTCATGTTTGTCACTGTGCGTGTAATTTTCTAGATTAGTTTTGTGCTCTCGCTATTTCCTTGTATTAACTCGTCCTTCGTTGGTATACTCTGATGAACATGTGTGAGGATGATAGAAAGGCCAACTTATATAAGGTAGTGTTACAGGAGCAGCGATCGGGCGCAACGCGAGCCATGTGGGACCGTTATAGGGAACTGAAGAAGGAAGCGAGACGTATTTGCCGCAATAAGAAGAGAGAGGCCGAAATACGTGAGTGCGAAGAGCTTGAGATGCTGGCCGACAGGAAGAACGCCCGAAAATTCTACCAGAGGGTTAGGCGACTTACGGAAGGTTTCAAGACCGGGGCGAACTCCTGTAAGAACAACAATGGCGACCTAGTGACCGATGTCCAGAATATACTTAAATTGTGGAGGGAACACTTTTATAACCTACTGAATGGTAGCAGCGCTGAAAGTAGTGA
>NW_016157665.1:18291-25762 GCF_001687245.7 Rhagoletis zephyria | reverse complement strand
AAATAGTCCTAATTTTATGATGGTTCCTTAATATATTTTAACTACATTGCATTTGAGTATGGAGAGGCAACTATCTGGAAGTATTTTACATAAAAAATTTACTAAGTATTGCCCGGTTTGTAGTTGCAGTTAAAGAAAACACATGAAAAGGCACGATTTTTTTTTAATTGGAAAAAATGTAAATATTTCAAAAACGGGTACATTTTTACCTGAAAATTTTTTGTTTATCAGGGAGCTTCCCCCCCACCTACCTTCCCCTAAAGTTTGGCACGTTACTTCTGGGACACCCTGTATAAGCGAGTCATTTCAGCATGCTACTGTGGCTGCTTTCGTCACTCGCGCGCACTGCCGTGCGCGCAGGCAAAAAACACAACTGACTTTAATTCTTATATGAAAATTTAGGAGTACCGGATCTAAACCAAATTAATACGGGACCACCTGTGAGACACTACCTTTCCGATAGAATTATCGAAATCGGTTTACGTGGTCCAAAGTTATGCGGTAACATTCATAAAAAAAAATAATAATATTCCGACGAATTGATAACCTTCTCCTTTTTTGGACGTCGGTTAAAAAGTAACATAATTTTTTCAAACAGCGCAATTTTCGCTGTTTCCATATAAACAATTTTAAAATTTTGAACAGAAAAAGTATTTTGTAAAGCATGTTCACATTATCGTAATTTGCCGCTCATTCGTAATTCTTAAAAAAATCGTGCTGAAATCAAGTAAGTTTGCCATGCAAAATTTGTCAGTAAATGCGAAATTCGCTAAAATTCAAGCAATTTCAAAAATTAGCTATCAAAATTTAAATTTTTTTAATCAGACTTTTTAGAAAAGTTTTAATTCCTGTATAATAAGGTGCAAGTTCGAAGTTGTGCGTTTTCTTCGATATAAAAATATTTTGGAACATAAATAAGTATTTTGTGTGAATGGAAATGCGGAACGCCTCCCACCAAAAAAAAACATCTCAAAAAGCAGCGGGAATTTTGAGGTACTTCAAACGTTAATTTTTTGTACTGAAATTTAATGAGCTATAAAACTTCATACGCCATGTTTTTAACGGTGAAGGGTTGAAAAGTTTACTTCTGAAGTAGCGTTACTAGCTTGAAGTGCGGCCAGAATGCAGAAAAGTTTGTAAATTAATGGAAAATAATATTCGTCGCAGTTACCAAGAGCTTCACGTTGCACTAAGTTTTCAGGCCCGGCCCGGCACGAGTGCAAAATCAACTTTGAAAACACGCACGAGCCCGCACGTTAAGAATTTTAGTGGGGCCCGGCCCGGCCCGGCCCGGCACGACGGGACACGTCCCAGCCCGGAAATAAAGAGCCAACTTTTATTGTATGTATACATATGTACATATTTTTCATTTTGTGTTTATGTATGTATATTTACTTAAGCGAATAAATTTTTTACATCAAAGATTTTTATTATATATTTTCTCGGAGTGGAAGTGAAAGGTATTTTATGTACAGATATGTAAACAAAACTACTAAGTATCTTATTTTTTCTATCGGTTTCCAAATATTTCTTTTTTTGCTTTTCTCTTATCAAAAGAGTTTTTAATATGTACTATTTTGTTTTTGATAAGAACAAAAGCTTATCTAAATTTTTAGTATATATTAGCAACGGACCTTTTCGTGCTTTAATGAAATTTTACTGAACGCCCATGCACGCACGAGTTCGTGCTGACAGCAAATATTCCGGCCCGTACCCATCTCTACGTTGCACACAGGAGTATTTGTATAATAAAACCGGTCAAAATTCAGATTTATCAACTTTGATAAAATTCTCTTTAAACATATTATTTCTCAAGCTATATAACCGATCTATCAGCTAGCAGGATTTTTGTTTACGACAAATAGAACATAGCCTTTATTGTGATGATTTTTTCTGCGCTTCCAATAGCTGTACGCGCTTTGGGCCATATGATTTTTCTTTAATTTATGTACAGAGTCAAAAGCAATCAGCACGAATCGGAATATATTTATAATATTTATAATAAAAGCCTATAACGGAGGAGCAATTACATTGTGAAACAAATAATAACAAGTTATGGTTCTGATATTTCGGGCCACTTAAGAAGTCCGGGCCTGGGGGATTCACCCCTTTCCTCCTCCCTCTCGATGGGCCTGGTTATCAACATAAATATTTAGTCCCGTTGAAAGCGAGATTTCAAGTCACTGTAATATTTTCTAATTATTAATTTATTTTTCCACTTCCAAGGAAAAATGCATCGCTAACTAAAATATTAAATTTTATGAATTTAATTGGACAGCAATTGAATTTTTGAACTTACTAGGTTAACGAGGCACTGCTGGGTGAAAGGATATTTCATGTATTCATAATATTACTAATGTACTGTCAAAAGAACAACCCATCTAAGTACATATCGAGCCCTAACTGCCAAAAGGGCGTAAGGACAAAAAGTAAATTTTTCAGTAGACGTTTTCTTTATTAACACGGCAATTACTGTAGATACTAACGTGAAGGTCAATGAACAAGTTACGTTTGACGTTAGGTATATAATACTGGTGGTTTTATTTGCCAATCTTCAATAAAACAGGTGATTTTGTTGCTTACGGCCTTTTTGGCGTCACAAAAAAAAGGCTACAGCACGCAATTGCGGCGGCTAAGTCAAAAGATATATTTAAAAAAAAAAAATTATTTGCATTAATAAAAACCATTTTGATGCCTTTAACTCATTTCTTTTATTCTTGTTATTAAGAAAACAACTCTTCAGCACAAATACATACGTGATTGATTAAAATACTATTTATCTATAAAAAGTAATGCTGATTTCGTTTGTCCTAAAAAAATTGTGTTCTTCCATGGTGAAAAATTTGTTTGATGTTAAGCAGTGTTTGCATTGTTCAACTTTTCGTTCAACATTTGCGTTCAACTCAACGCAGGGTTCCTCGGAAAAAAAGTTGAAGTTGAGTCCTTATCGGTCTCAAGCATTTCATAATATTGTCATTTTAAGCAACCTTCTGCTTTTCAGGGCAACCATCCCCCCTGACCAAGCACCAGAGGGAGGAGCATGAGCCTTTTTGCCTTATTGGGGTGCATTATTTTAAGAAATGAACAAAGAATGTTCCTGTTGCACTAACTCTTCAGAAAAATCGGTGTCGCTTTATGGGACGTGTGCGCCTTTAGTTAAGCTCCGCAATTACCAAGTATTTTAACACCATATACATGCATTATATTCTCATCCTTTTCATTAAAAATCTTAATCTACCATAAATGTATATATTTACCTTTGTTTGTAAATAGTCAATATTAGGAAGAAAAATAGAGGCACTTCAAAACTTTCACACAAAAATCTAACAATTCCCCTCTGCAATGAAAAGTTGTTCACGGAGAAAAAGGCTTAATCAACACTGCGGGCACAAAAAATGTAAACAGAGCAAAATTAAGCACTTAAGCCAAAATTGCTTCGCTATAACTTTGTAACAGTACTTCGTTGGACTTTGAAATTTTGACAGCCTATGGTGGTAGGTAATCGATTTCTGTCAAAAACAGAAAATCGAACATTTTGTCGCTTACGCCCATTTGGCGATTAGGGCTCGATATGTTGCCTTATACTTGCGACAATGCACTTTCAACATGGACAGGCACCCTTGAATTAATTTTCTATATACTGTAAATAAAATTCTATAAAAATTTCAAGTCATCTGGAGTATGTTGAGTAATCGGTTTTAATTGACATCTTTAATAGCTAAGACCCCGTGATCAAGACCGTTGTTCAGCAGCCAGCCCTCTGGATCTCGATTTATATATTAACAAACTAAGCTCACAAAAATTTTCAATCGATCTGAAGTATGGTGTGTTTTGTGGTCATGAGCTCTCCGTCTTTTATGAATTGCATAATGATATCTCCAAAAAAGTAAATTTTGTGTTACATCTCTATATTATTGAATGTGCGATAAAAAGATGCGTAGGTTGATTCTGAAAACAGAATAATCAAGAAATTTGTATGCCAATTTAACAAAAAGCAATTATGTATGTATGTATTTTTAGAAAGTTATGTTTAAAGTATAATAAATTTTGCTAAAACAGTGAAAATTTGGGACCGTTAAGATTCAATGCATGACTATTCAAGGCAATTGCTTGGAATACGATGTATTTTGGAGCGATTTTTTTTCATCCCTTGTCAAATTTGGTTTGGAAACAAACCAGTAACGTTGTGCTGTCTTCAGTGTCATTTGTCGTTCGGACTGTCCTTTTTTATGCCGTTTGTCCTTTTTATGTTTTTTGTAACTTGCATCCCCATTCGCGTGCAATGACAAAACTCGGCGTTATACGAGTATGCACATTAGGGTGGGACAAGTTGTTCGGGTGAGAAAAAATGCGAAAATAGTATAGCAAAAATCAAATCTATGCTAAATTCTAAGAACCTGCTGGGTATGCAGTCAAACCCGACTCTTGCGTCCTTGATCGCGCACTCTGGGCAACGTGAGTGGAGCCTTGGGTCACGACAGAAAGAGAGGTAGCTTCGGTGGGGCCACTCCGACTTATTCGGTTTAAGGGCTCACTGAAGTCTGCAGCGTCTGTTCACCAGTAGGTGCAGCTGCAAGCGGGCGTCTGTCTTAGAGCACGCGGCTCGCTATATAAACGTGTATTTGGTTGCGAAACCACACCCGTCCCAGAAATGGGTTGTGCGCTGGGTTTGGGACCCCCCACGTAAGAACCACTTCCAGTGAAGAAGCGAAACAATGCCTCGGATGTTGGATTTGTGGTGGAAGAGAGACTCCGTTGCCGAGTGCTGTCGTTCACCCCGGTCTAGCCATAATCCGCATCAAAGCAAGAAGCTTCAACATCTCGCTCAACTGCGCAATTGCCCGGACGGAAGAGAAGGATTAGGTATCCAAGGATCTCTTCTATGAGCGCTTAGAGCGCACGTACGAGCGCTGGCCCCGCCACGATATCAAAATCGTACTTGGCGACTTCAATGCCAGGGTGAGCAAGGAAGGGATCTTTGGAACCACCGTCGGAAAATTCAGCCTCCACGACGAAACTCAGCGAGCCCGAAAGAACAACTGGCACGATGAGAAGTGTCAAGAAGCTGCAGAGAAAAAAGGATGCCGCCTACAGGGCCACGTTGCGATCGGACGCAACGCGCGCTATGTGGGACCGCTATAGGGATCTTAAGAGGGAAGGGAGACGTATTTCTCCGCCCTATGACGAGGTGCGAAGAGTAATAACGCGGATGAAAAACAACAAAGCTGCTGGAGCTGACAGCTTGCCAGCTGAGCTATTCAAGTACGGTGGCGAGGAGTTGATAAGGTGCATGAATCAATTCTTATGCAGAATATAGTCAGATGAACGCATTCCCGATGACTGGAATTAGAGTGTGCTCTGCCCAATCCACAAGAAAAGCGACTCCGCCATTCGCGCCAATTCAAGAGGGATCAGCCTTCTAAGTATAAGTTACAAGGTCTCATCGAGCGTATTGTGTGAAAGACTGAAGCTTACCGTCCATAAATTTATTGGGCCTTAGCAGTGTGGCATTAGGCCTGGAAAATCTACTATAGACCAGGTATTCACAATATGCGAAATCTTAGAAAAGACCCGCGAGAAAAGGATCGACACTCACCACCTATTTGTCGACTTTAAAGCCGCTTTCAACAGCACTAAAAGGAGTTGCCTATACGTCGCTATGTCTGAATTGGCATTCCACCAGCTCCGTCAAAATTGGGAGCCGTTCGCCACCAAGCGTGGTTTCAGACAGCTCCGCCAAAATTGGGAAAGACCTCTCCGAGCCGTGCATCACCAAACGTGGTTTCAGACAGGGCGACTCCCTTTCATGTGGCTTCTTTAATCTGATGTTGGAAAAGATAATAAGAGCTGCAGCACTGAACCGCTCAGGAACATTATTAGAAAGTGGTGATTTTATATCAAGTGTCGCGAGTGCTCGAAGTTTGGGAAAGTTTAATAGTGCGGTAAATAGCTCGGTATATAGTGGAGTGAATATATGTACATGTGTATATACGCATATATACATACCAACGTATATATAACAAAGTGCAAAAGCGGGTTTTGAAAGCACCGACCAGTAGCGAATCTAGCGGTTACTAACAAACGGAATTCGAGGTCGCCAGCACCTATGTAAGTGCAAAAGGACCTCGATAATTTTGAGATTGACCTAGGACCAACAAGACACATAACCACATGCACCCACACATTACATCCTAGCCAACATACTCATACACTACAGCATATTTATTTACATAGATAATACAATTGGATCAACACCCATACGCACCCCCACTTATCTATGACACCGAGATTGACACACACACGGGTTAAAACAATTAACATCCACATGCACTACAGATTGCATCTCACACCTGGATCAACACCCACACGCACCACCGTAAACACGTATCCACAATCAGTACACATCCATCGACACATATATGTGATGTTGGCAACCCTGCGTGATGTAAGCAACCCTGCGCGATGTAAGAAACCCGGTGTAAGGTAAGGCGAAGAAGCGAATTATTACTTTGATCCTACGAAGAGAAAAAGAGCACGTGAAGTTGACCGAAGCTGAAAATCTCATTTTTACAAATCAATCATTTTAACTAAATGTAAAATATCTTTATACTTGTTTAAATAAACAACTGAAATATTTACTACGTAAATATTAACATTTTTTACATGGGGGCTCAACCTCTGAACGATTAAATAAGTTGAAAAGGAGCTCAGCGCAAGAATGATAAAGAATGCCTGTATGTAGTTCGAACAAAAAGAAAAAGGAGAACGTAGCAGAAGGAAATCAAGTTGAAGTTGAACAAGTGGAAGCTGAAAAAGTTGAAAGCGAAGAAAACGTATTTAAGTTGATAGAAGTTGAAAAAGCCGTGGACGACAACAAAATGCAGCCAACTACGGACGTTTGTGGCAATTCTGCCAATCCAGTTGAACTGCTGGAGTTGCTAAAAGCGCTGGAATCGTGTAAGAATGTCTCCGTCGAACAATTTGCGAAAATCGTTCCGGACTATGATGGTGTGACAATTCCAATTGGAAAGTGGTTGGCGAATTTTAATGAGAATGCTGCCGCATACGAACTAACAGAAAAACAGAAGTACGTGAATGCGCGAAACAAAATGAAGGGAACGGCAAAACTATTCTTGGAAGCAGTAAGCGTATCTAACCAGCGTTGCCATTTTAGCCGTTTTCCGGCTAGATTTAGCCGGTTTTGATAGCAACTAGCCGGAGAAAATTCGATCTAGCCGGCAGCCGATTTGTTAGCCGGTTTGTAAAAAAAAGTTAGCCGTTTTTAGCCGATTTTACTATTTGCCTAATTTTCAGGTGCAAAAAGTAAACAAGTTGTTCGAAAGCAATAATGCAGACCCAATGAAGATTTTTAATGAACTCAATGTTTTACTTTCGCATCTATGCTCCCTAGTGGTTATTAGCGCGGACACATTTGATCCTATATGCTCCCCGTTGGAACCATACCTTGCTC
>NW_016157665.1:12538-18266 GCF_001687245.7 Rhagoletis zephyria | reverse complement strand
CTATTTTATATATAAGATACGGTTTAAAACGTGAAGAAAAATGCTGCCATAATTTTACTGTAGATGACGATCTCTTAAAATTAATGAATTCAGGTGATATATACAATAGTGATTCATTTGATGATGAGGAATATACACTCGATATAAATTAATGGTGTTAACTAGTCTTTCGTTTCTTGCGATTTATTTAAATAAAGCATGTGAATTTTCACTAAAACATTTTAGCCGTTTTTTGCCAGAGTCTATGTGAAATTTCACTAAAACATTTTAGCCGTTTTTAGCCGCTTTTTTTTGCCAATCTAGCCGGTCGGCCCAAAAAGTTCTGGCAACACTGTATCTAACTACGAATCTCTGTGTGAAGCGCTAATCGACGAATTCGACGTGAAGTTCAGCAGTGCGGACGTACATCAGAAGTTAATGCAAAGGCGAAAGAAGAACGATGAAAACTTCCACGAATATGTACGGCAAATGAGAAAGCTGGCAGCATTAGGGTCGGTGGAGGACGAAGTAGTTGTTCGATACATTGTCGACGGACTGCAGGTACGTGACGATCTAAAATACCCATTGCATAGTTCCAAAACATTTAAAGAGCTAAGAGACCGTTTTGAGATTGTACAGCAAATGAGTTGCAAGCAGAGCAGCAGCGGCGCATTACAGAAGCAAAACTATATAAAGCATGCGCAAAAGGGTAGAGACGGCGACGGCGAGCCGCGCGCGGTCGGTAAACAACATCGCTTCAATTGCGGGTCAAACACACACATGCGTTCGGAATGTAAAGCTGAAACTAAATGCTTCAAATGCAGCGGCAATGGTCACATTGCGAAGAATTGTGAGAATCAGAAGCGAACGGTGAGCGTAGTAATGAGCGATAAACGAAGTAAGCAAATGCAGATTGGCAACAAATATTTTTCGTGCTTGATAGACACAGGTGCAGATGTGTCGCTTATGCAGCAAAGCGTTTATTACGAAAATTTCGGCAAGCACAAGCTAAAGAAGAGTTCCGCGAAATTGTATGGGTTGGGGAATATTCCAACAGCAGCGAAGGGTGCGTTGACAGTAGAAGTTGAGGTTGATAATATAAAAACACAACATACATTTCTTGTCGTAGCTGATAGCAAAACAAACAACGAAATTATTGTAGGCTACGATTTTATCCAACAATTCCAATTAGAATTTAATACTAATGGGTACTTTTTCTCGGATAAGACGAAGCAAATACACGACGAAGACAAATTTAAATGCGTATACAATATCGTAGAGAAGGTGCCTGAAATTTATGTTTTGCCACAATTTAAGAGCGTCGTTACGAAATTAATTAATGAGTACAATCCAGTAGTTAGCCCGATTGAACATCCTATTCAGCTGAAGATAATACCAAAAGACGATTTTATTAACTTCAATGAGAGTCCAACTCGACTTTCTGCAGCAGAGCGCAACGTTGTAAAGAGCCAAGTAGATGAGTGGTTGAAACTTGGTATAGTTCGGGAATCCAATGCAAACATAGCAAGTAAAGTAGTCTTGGCAAAGAAGAAAGACGGTGGTTATCGTGTTTGCATAGATTACCGTAAACTAAATGCTGCTGTGTTAAAGGATCGTTTTCCTGTGCCAATTATCGACGAAGTGTTAGAGAAGATGCAGTCAGCGAAATTTTTTTCTGTAATGGATCTCAGAAATGGGTTTTTTCACGTACCGGTGGAGGAAAGTAGCCGAAAATACACAGCATTTGTAACCAAAGAAGGCTTATATGAGTTCACTAAAGCACCATTTGGGTTTTGTAACTCGCCAGCAGTGTTCATGCGGTATGTTAATTACATTTTTCGGCAGATGATAAACGATGGTATTATGGAATTGTACGTAGACGATATAGTCGTTTTCGGACAGACAGCGGATGAGTGCCTTAAGCACGTAGAGAAGGTATTGCAGAAGGCGCAGAGTTTTGGCTTAGAAATCAAGTGGTCAAAGTGCAAGTTCTTAAAAGACAAAATTAGTTTTTTGGGTCATGAAATTCAGAACGGTGGTATTTGGCCTGGAAGAGATAAAATTAAAGCTGTTAAAAATTTTGTTGTACCGAAAAATATTAGGGGCGTGCAAGCTTTCCTAGGGTTGACGGGATACTTTAGGAAATTCATCCAAAATTATGCCATCATGGCTAGGCCGCTAACACAGTTGTTGAAGAAGGAATCTGAATTTCAAATTGGTCCGAAGCAACAGCAAGCAATACTTGATTTGAAGACAGCGCTTACGCAAGAGCCCGTTTTAAAAATTTTTAAACAGAATGGTAAAACACAACTTCATGTAGATGCGTCCAAGTATGGGTTTGGCGCGACATTAGTACAAGAGCATGAGGGGAAGTGGCATCCTGTGTTTTATTGGAGTCGAAAGACTTCACTGCAAGAAGAAAGACTTCATAGTTACTTCCTTGAAGTCAAAGCTGCGTACTTAGCAACTAAGAGATTACGACATTATTTAATGGGCATTCAGTTTGACCTCGTTACCGATTGTGCGGCGTTTAAGCAGACAGCCGCTAAAAAAGACGTACCCAGGGAAGTAGTTCAATGGCTTATGCATCTACAAGATTTTAATTGTAATATCGAGCATCGAGCGGGAGAGAGAATGAAGCATGTTGACAGCTTAAGTCGTTATCCGGTCATGGTGGTTACGTCGCAGGTGCAAGTACAAATTCAGAAAGCACAACAAACCGATGAGCATCTAAAAGCGGTAGCAGCAGTTCTCGACAACAAACCATACGCAGATTATGTAATGAAAAACGGAGTATTATATAAGCAGTTGAATGGGCAAGAGTTGTTGGTAGTACCGCGAAATATGGAGAAAGAAATAATACGGAATGCTCACAATTTCGGTTACATGAACTTACAAAAAACGTTGCACGCAATTCGACAAGACTTTTACATAGCGCATTTAGAAAAAAAAGTGAACCAGCATATTGTAAACTGTGTTGAGTGCATAATACACAATCGTAAAGCGGGGAAGCAGGAAGAGTTCCTGCATTGCATAGATAAGGGTGACTGCCCACTTGCTACTATCCATGTCGATCATTTGGGTATCTTAGATTCAACGTCGAAGAATTATAAGTACATTTTCGCTATAGTTGACGGTTTTTCCAAATTTGTTTGGCTATTTCCGACCAAAACAACAGACGCGCAGGAAGTAGTAAAACATTTGAGTACATGGGTCACAACGTTTGGAAATCCGCCACGCATTATAACCGATAAAGGCGCAGCATTCGTATCAAATTTATTTAAAGAATTTTGTAACGAAAATAAAATTGAACACGTTAAAATAACCACAGGCGTTCCGAGAGGCAATGGCCAAATTGAGCGAGTCAATAGAGTAATTCTCTCGATGTTGGCGAAGTTGTCAGCTAGTGAGCCAGCTAAGTGGTACAATTATACGTCGGTGGTACAAAAGGCTATGAATGCGCACGTTCACTCGTCAACGAAATTTACACCATATGAGATTATGTTTGGCATAACAATGAAAAGCGAGATGTCTACCGATACAATAAATCTACTTCAAGAAGAATTATTGGTCGCATTTCAAGATGATCGTCGTATTCTGAGAGAAGAAGCCAGGGTCAATATTCAGAAAGCTCAAGAAGCGTACAAAAGAAACTTTGACAAAAAGCGTAAAAGCAGTCAAGACTACCAAAAAGCAGATTTGGTTGCGATAAAGGTAACACATTTTTCGAATAAGAAGTTATCAAACAAATTCATCGGACCTTATAAAGTCGTCGAAGTCAAACGTAATGGGAGATATGTCGTCGAAAAGGCAGCCGAGTTCATAGGGCCTCGCGTTACATCCACCAGTGTGGATAATATGAAGCTTTGGGTACATTTTGAAGTTGACGAAGATATGTCATCTGGGACAGATGACGAGCAGGATGACCGAATGTGATGTTGGCAACCCTGCGTGATGTAAGCAACCCTGCGCGATGTAAGAAACCCGGCGTAAGGTAAGGCGGAGAAGCGAATTATTACTTTGATCCTACGAAGAGAAAAAGAGCACGTGAAGTTGACCGAAGCTGAAAATCTCATTTTTACAAATCAATCATTTTAACTAAATGTAAAATATCTTTATACTTGTTTAAATAAACAACTGAAATATTTACTACGTAAATATTAACATTTTTTACATATATATATATACGCATGCCTTAAATCTATCGTCCGTCTGCTGATATCAGCTAACAGAACACGTCAAACATCTGTTCCTGGTACATAGAGTGGACCAGGTAAACGGCCGTTGATCTGCGAATATACATAAGGGTTTGCAGACTCAACGACAGCTGGTTGGAAGTGAACATATAGCAGCGAGGGAGAATAAGCAGAAGCAGAGCCTGAGGGAAACGAAACAAGTGCAGCGATCGGTTTGTCGGCATCGACGCTACTCGCCGCAGCGCCAGCATCACCGGCGAAGAGAGGCCAAGCAGCGGCCCGTCTTAACTAGCTGTTTGCCTTCTCCTTTTTTTTTGCCTACATACCAACATACATATAAATTGTTGTTAGGGTTTCTCATAGTTTACTTTCTTTTACTTATGCATGCCTACGCATGTACATACATATGTACATAGATATGAAGTGTTGCTAGGATTTATTTTGCATAGGGAAAGTAATTTAGTTCATTTATTTATGCATAAAATATTATTTTTTTCTTATTATTACCTATCACTAGTTCACTTGTTTTTTTGTTGCATTATTTTTATATTTTGGCATTCCGCTTTTGCTTTTTACTTGTGCCAGGTTTCTTTGAATTATAAATCAATAATTAGTAATTAGTAGAGTATCATTTGATCGTTTCTTTTCTTGGATTTTTTTATTTTATTTTTTTGAATTTCGTTCCACCTTTTTCGGTTCGTTGTTAGGTTTCCATGGGCACTTTTGTCCATTGATCGTGGGTCAAATCGACGCATTCGTACACCACGTTTCACATAATTTAAATTTTTGTTATCGCGTTCAGTTTCTTCAGTCATCTTTTTATTTGTACATTTTTTTTTCGCACACAAGACCCACGATCCAGAAAATAAAGGTCGCGCCATTCGCGGACCGCTAACCCTCTCTTCGTCGATTTGACAGCATCCACCCAATCGCTGACGTCAAAATATACTTTTGTTTACATTCACTGTTGCCAACTTGATGCTTCTCGCACCAAATTTAGTGGGTATTCAAAACGCGAAAATTTTTGCTTGGTGCGTTTTTGGTGCTTTTGTTTTTAGTTTGAAGACTTCAAATTAAAAAATCTTAAAAAAATGGAAGCAAAATTTATAGCAATCGTAAGTGTGCTTAGCAATTTTACAAAAATTTAAACAAAATCATGGCACAGTGACTATCATAAGCGACAACGAAATATGTGCAGCACCTTCAATTTGTTCGATTCTTCTTCTTCTTCTTTTTCTTGTCGTGTTCGTCTTGCTCTCTCATTTTGGTATATTTTGACGTCACGGCCAGTTGCTCTCAGCTCGATTGGTGCAATCTTGTATTTTATCATTCTTGCACAAGACCCACTCGTCGCCCGCTACCGCGAGTGAGTGACTAGGGCAATATGCAGTAAAGGCATCAGCACCTCTGCTGGAGCCAATGTATGCATATGCTTTTGTTTATATTAGGGCTATTCGCGATTCGGTGCATAAGAGCTGACAAATTTATGCAATTGCAGAAATATGCCATGGATTGTGAGCGACCTTTATTAAACTGTCATGGTAAAGCTTTTG
>NW_016157665.1:8112-12513 GCF_001687245.7 Rhagoletis zephyria | reverse complement strand
TGCTTAGCAATTTTACAAAAATTTAAACAAAATCATGGCACAGTGACAATCATAAGCGACAACGAAATATGTGCAGCACCTTCAATCATGCCAGAAGAAATCGACCGTTGTGCAAGAAACATTGATTTTTATTAATTTGAATCGGCATCCTTACAATAAAATTATGTATTCATATAAAGTCCATAAAATACACCAATAAAAATTTGGTGCTTTTTCAAATTCAAAACTTGGCAATACTGCCTTTTGTTCGATTCTTCTTCTTTTTCTTGTCGTGTTCGTCATGCTCTCTCATTTGGGTATATTTTGACGTCACGGCCAGTTGCTCTCAGCTCGATTGGCGCAATCTTGTATTCTATCATTCTTGCATCAGCGCTAGAGTGACCAGGTGAGTGCGATTCGGCTATTGATTCTTTTAATTACATACGTATATACATATATATGTGCACATGCATATAAATATACATATAGTTAGGTTATTTTGAAATTCGGCTGGATACTCGTATATGTATCTGTATCGCGCGGGTTCAGATAGTTAGATATAAGTAGTGCTCAATTGAATTGAATTTCGTAATATTTGCATATACAATTTGAATTATTGGTTTAAGTTAAGTTTTTGCTTTTTGGAATTATAGTGGAGTTTGAGGTTAAAGTAGGATTGTTTTTTGTTCTACTTCTAAAGGATTAATACGTTAAGAGCTAGTTTGAATTATGGTAACTGGAGATATTTAGAGAGCTAAGGTTAGAATTAGGTTAGCAAGAATAATGGTATTGTAACCTGAGTTGGTAGGACAATAAACGATATCAAATGTACTCTCAAAGAGATTTTCTTGGGTGAAGGGTATAGGCTACAATAATGGTGTGCTAAGCTAAATCCGTTTAGTGCAGGTGTTGCGCTTGAGCAATAGAGGGGGAATGAGAGTGTAGACAGGATGACTATACGGACTAGGAAGTGACTGACGATTAGACAGACGGACCAAAGCCAGGCTAAGGGGATGCTGCTAAGTTTGAGGAGTCGCAGCAGCGTCTAAGGCTTCGTGGAGAATGTGCGCAGAAGTGGATGGGACGACTCCACCTGACACGACCGATTATTTTTCTTCTCTTTCACTTTACTTTAGTTTTTCTGCGCTCCCACTTAGCATATACTTTCAGGCATGACTTTTTTTGTTTGTGTAGGCTAGGTGTAAGGCGGGTGAAAGCAACCCCCCATCCGACGAGCTAGCTGGGGCCAGCGAGCATGCCTGCACGCCGCCCGCCTTACCCGAACACACAGCAGACATAACAATGGGTCTGGTGGTAAACGAGGACAAGACGAAGTATCTCCTGTCATCAAACAAACAGCCAGCACATTCGCGCCTTGGCACCCACATCACTGTTGACAGTTATGATTTCGAGAAAGTAGAGAATTTCGTTTA
Organism: Rhagoletis zephyria; assembly: GCF_001687245.7. Classification (NCBI taxonomy): domain Eukaryota; kingdom Metazoa; phylum Arthropoda; class Insecta; order Diptera; family Tephritidae; genus Rhagoletis; species Rhagoletis zephyria. The sequence continues at coordinate 11,101 of NW_016157665.1, read as the reverse complement.
CATGGGAACCAGCATTAACACCCATAATAATGTCAGCGTGGAAATCGAACGCAGAATAACTCTTCTCAACAAGTGCTACTTTTGACTGAGTAGGCAATTCAAGAGTAAAGTCCTCTCTCGACGTACGAAAACCATACTCTATAAGTCACTCGTCATGCCCGTGTTGGTATATGGCGCAAAATCATGGACAATGACAACATCCGATGAGGCGGCTCTTGGGGTATTCGAGAGAAAGATTTGGCGGAAGATTTACGGGCCCTTACGCGTTGGCGACGGCGAGTATCGCAGACGATGGAACGATGAGTTGTATGAGCTTTACAATGACATGGACATAGTGCAGCGAATTAAAATACAGCGGCTCCGCTGGCTTGGCCATGTCGTTCGAACGGACACCGATGCTCCAGCTCTGAAAGTATTCATCTCGGAACCCGCTGGTGGTAGCAGAGAAAGAGGGAGGCCCCCACTGCGATGGAAAGACCAGGTGGAGAAGGACTTGACTTCACTTGGCATTTCCAATTGGCGTCAGTTGGCACAGAAAATAAACGACTGGCGTGCTTTCTTGAACTCGGCCAAAAACGCTTAGGCGGTCGTTAAGTATATTTCATACTGCTAAGTAAAAGGGGCGTGGCACCTCTCATAGAAACTGAATTTTTCATATTGCATATCTCATACACCGAAAAAAAGTCTCATGTAAAATTGCATTTCTGTATTATCAATTTTACATTTCGTCAAAAAATGCAATATTATCATTAACAATAATCAAAACAACAGGTTTCACGTTAAGTTAATATGAAAACTGTTAAATTAACTTTGTCATGTATTACATTGTCATATCAATTTCTCATGTTAAAATTGCATTCAACTCAACAGCAGTTGACACTCTTGTTCATGCGTGCAAAGAATATTCACTAAAAAACGCTAGCTCGATTAGAAATGGGGGAAAAATGGTTTTACACACATTTTAAGGTGCAAACAGTGAGAGTCTTTGATAAAAAGTGATCCACGAAGCTAAGTTACATTGAAGCAAAAGTGAAAATGAGTGATAACTGCTTATCATTTGGCGAAAATGTGCCGCTAGTTGTGGATGACGCAGGGCAGATATCTTTTTGGAAGCAACACCTGCAGTAATCGGTGAAAATGGAGAAATTTTTGTGTTTTTATTACCGGTGCTATAAATTTAATATACTTTAAGCTGTATCAACATTTACTGATGATAATACTATAACGTTGTTTAGGTAGATTGTCCATCGATCAGGATTAGCGATTAAAAGACTTATTGAAGAGATGAACATAGAAAAGAGCTTCCGATGCGCTTTACAGCATTTTTGTTATTTTGTAATCTTTTATAACACATAATGTTTTTACTGACCCATAAAAAGATTCTGGATTCACATGCATATGACCGGCTGGAATACATAAACTGTCATGCCTTGCAAAAAATTAAGCTGTGGAAGCGCAAGAAAGTAATGTATGTACTTATTTATAAAGTTGTAGGTTATTTTGTTTGAATGCTAAAGATTTCCTTTTTAGTTACCAGATGAATCTATGTATGTACATTAGACTGCATCACTTCCCATACAAAAAAAAAAAAGGTTACTATTTTTCCATTGGAATTATAAAATCTATTATATTTTAAGACGTCCACAAAAATATTTTGGAAAAATATTAAGATTTAAGTGAGCTGGACCGATTTGAAAATACCTTCAAAAATGTAGTTTTTTATGAATAAAAATAGTTCCTTAAAGATTTTTTTTTTTGAAAAAATCTCCTCAAATGAGAAAACGGTTTAAGCTTAAAATATTTGCATAAAAATATTAAAAAAAATTGAACGGATTCGTAATAATGAGATTTTTGATGCTGTTTTTAAACTTTTTTCAAAGATTGGTATAGGAAAAACTTGAATAACTGAACCTAAACTCTTCCGATTTAGACCTAAGAGGTGTCATTGGAAAGGTATATTCTCACCCTTTTCATTACTTTGCTAGTAAACTCATTCAAAGGATGGAAGAGAAAGGTAAGATGAACGAACGTCATTCAAAGTTGAATTAAGATGTGTTGGTATTCGAAAAAACAAGATGGGACACGAATAACGTTTTTTCGGCCAGTAATAAAAACAGTGTGAAAATACCTTTCTACTTAGATCCCATAAGTCTAAATCAGAACATTTTTGGCCCAGTTATTCAAGTTTTTCGTAAACCAATCTTTGAAAAAAGTAAAAAACAGCACCAAAAATCTCATTCTTACGATTCCGTTGAAAAGATTTTCAAATATTTTTATGCAGATTTTTTAAGCTTAATCTAATTTCTCATCTGAGGGGACCTTTTTCAAAAAGTTCTTTAAGAAACTATTTTTATTCACAAAAAACTTAATTTTTGGAGGTATTTTCAAATCGGTCCAGCTCGCTTAAATCTTAATATTTTTCCGAAATATTTTGGTGGACGTCTTAAAGTATAATAAATTTTGTAATCCCGGTGGAAAAACCGCAACTTTTTTGGTGATGCAGTCTAATGTACATACATATATTGGCGTTGTGCCATCTTCAGTGATGCAAATTCGTTCCAAAATAAATCATCTTACCACCCTGTCGGAAAAATCAACCAACACCAGCACAATAAATCAATTATATAAATAGGCAATCATGTTTCCTTTACACCCCTTTTACGGCTAAACTGTACTTCTAAGGTATAAACAATTTCATATCATTAGCAAGGTATTTTGATGCTGATGTGCAGGCAATTTTTAAAATTTCAAATTAGTTTAAAATAGAGCGAAAAAATCAATTCAAATGTCACACCAAACCAATGCCATACATGTACATGGTTGGGGCGGAAATGCCTCCTAAATGTATGCTTTAATATTGATAGTGAATTAAAGAAACGTGCTAAGCAGCAGTTTAGGAATAAGATGTATGTATGTATGTACATGAATAGATTAGCCTCAAACAAGGATGAGATAATTTTGAGTATGGAGAAGAAGAAAGGGATAAATA
>NW_016157665.1:0-2825 GCF_001687245.7 Rhagoletis zephyria | reverse complement strand
GAAATACAACTGAAGAATGTGCGATGTTATATTGTGATGTGTTATGCTACATATGTTATGTTATTGAATCTAATGCTATTCTATGTTATGTTATGCTAAGTACTAAGCTAAACTCCCCTCCACTTAACCCATTCCAACAAATTTTATTTCAGCTCAACTCAACTCACATAAACTATCCTTAATTTTAGCGGTTGAATTTCAACCGCTGGGCGAACACTAGTAATAAATAAATTGGCTGATGAAATTGTTTACATTTTCCCTACTGAAAATAAGGAAAGATATTAAATATCACGCAAGGCCGCTCGGATAATATCTCGCATAAAACTCAATAGCAACATCTCAGGGGAGGAAAATACATCTGAGAAGGAAATTACATTTCTTATTACATTTCACTTATGAATAAAATGAAGTTTATGAGTGGCGAAGAAAGCGATGCTATCAATTTATGGAGCGAGACATGTATGTGAATACCGTATTAATCAAATCCGCGATTTGAAAGACTTAAAATCAATTCTGGAGGAGTGACCATTTTACGAGCAAGCTACAACCCAAAACTCGGAAAAAAAAAACCCAAATTTGTACGTACTTAATGTTTTTAAAATATAATGATACTAACGTAGTTATACTTATACATGCATATTTTTAATTTAATTTATGTAGCTAGATTTCAACATCTGAAAAATATACCCAGACGAAACTTTTAATACAATTAATAATTGGACAGATATGAAGACTTTTTGGTTCACTGTATACATTCATATGTATATATTTGAATAAAACTGTAAATATGTACCTATTTATTTCAAAATCAAAAATAAATTTATTAAAAGACAATTCCATTTGGGTATGATTTTCATTTCAAATCAACATTTTTTAAATGTAATTTTAACGATAACTTTTGCCCTTATTCTTATTACTTTAAACGAGCAACCCTTGTACATATGTATATGTATATCCATAGATTTCTCGGAACCGGATGAGATGAGATTTTGTATTCAGATAACGGTTTCAATTTTGTATTTTCAATTCGCTACAAATAAAATAAAAATCTTGGGTATCAAATCGGAAGTATTTAAAAAAACCCAATTCAGAAATATTTTTTGATAGGGTTGCCACCTATTTATTACACTATTACTATTATTACAATTTAATGTGGATGTCAAATAAAAGGTATTTTTGAGAATATAAATCCATAAATATTTTCTGAATAACTTTGCGATTGGTTTTTTAGAATTGTAGTAGATTGTATAAATGAGAATTCAATTTATTCCAGCAAATTATAGGTTTACATGTATAAATGAGGTAGAATTAATGCAAAGCACACATGTAAGCATACATATGTACATATATGGAAGGTTAATTCGTCAGTGTGTATGAAAAGGTTATTAACCAAAATGAATGCTTATATACCGAAATATGATTGTACTTGAAACAATTCAGATATAGAACTTCAAAAAGTATTCAATATACATATGAATTTATACTTAGGTGTTGAAATGGTTTAAATGATGATAATGATGACTGGTTGATTGATGAGTATAAATGCTCCTAGATACAACTGGTGGATGACGTCGTCTCGATGCGATGACCCAAAAAGTGCGGTGAAAAAGAGAAAAAAGAGGTCGTAGGCGTGAAATGCACCCGTATTTATATCCGTGACAATGGCAACCTTTCGTTTCCATTGGAGCGAGTTCGAAAAAAGGGTGGACGTAGTGCGGCCGCGCAAGGATGCATTTTTAAGGGCACAAGTCCCTTAAACATGGCGCCCCGTTGCTCTGGTGCAAGGGACAACGATTTTTGCACCTGCTACAAAACTCTTATTGCTTCGGTTACCACCCAACGTGCTTGGATTTTTTGACGCGCGTCATTGGATGGGATTCCTTCACCCGATGGTGGACGGTGTAGTAACGTGTGGTGCGCGCGATTGCACGTTTTGCAAAGATCAGGCGACGGACATTGCTTTACTGGATGAGTCCTAGCTAAACAGTTGCTGCAGTAATCATATTTGCGTACACAGTGAATGCGCTCCTCCACGTTTAGCTTCATGGTTAAGATGTTACAGAATCGCAAAGCATGATATCGGTGACAGACAAGACATAGATGAACCGTTGTATCGCGACGTCGAATAGTGGTGTATTTTCCCCGTTGTGCGAGTCGTAGTTGTAAAACCTTGTTGCCACGGCGACGAGGTGGAGATGGGCTACTGTAGCGTCTCATTGTATGCCTGTAAATGAAATTTGCTTTAGTGAAACTTGTTAAAACACTTAAGGCTAGGACAATGCACGAGGAAAAGGAAATATGCAACCGTCAGGGTTGTGAAAGGGATATGCCTGATTGAATAGGTAGAGGACACAATTTGACAATTGGTCTGGTAAAAGACGTCGGCGACTCGAACTTTATCATCGGAGCCAAGATAGACCTTTCCAATTCGTCCCAAACGCTATTCATTTGGTGGTGTTAGGTCATTTTTGATGACGACAAAATCGTTCACTTTGAGATCTTTTTGAGGATATTTCCATTTATAACTTTTATGCAACTCTTTAAGATATTCTTCTTTCCAACGAACACTGAAATACTGATGTAGCAGTTTCAATTTTTCCCAGCGGTTTTGAAGAGAGAGCTTTTCAGCTTCAGGTTCGGGTATAGCAAGAAGTGGCGCACCGCGCAAAAAATGACCGGGCGTTAGAGCCAACAGTTCTTGAGGATTATCTGACATGGGAGACGCATACATACCCCTTGAGATAGGGTGCTTTACGANCGCATACATACCCCTTGAGATAGGGTGCTTTACGAGTGTTAGCTGATTTTATATCAAAAGGTCCCGC
>NW_016157664.1:195803-228150 GCF_001687245.7 Rhagoletis zephyria | reverse complement strand
CGAGTAACAGGTATATACATACAAGGATACCTAAATTAGCGCGTTGAAACTACTTTTAAGTATAAAAAGACACAGGTTCCTACGTTAAACCGACCCAATGCGCCCAGCAATATTACCATAAAAGGAAAGACATTACTTGACGGTGTCCGCACTTGTACTGCTGACGTGGCATTTGCGATTGCTGAAACACCAACGGATTTATTAAATATTCACACATTTGAGCCATTTTTAACGTCCACGCGGGTCAAATCCCTTTCAACTGACAGTGCCAATGCACCTAATATAAGTCCCGTTAATTCCGAAGCGGTCAATGATAAAAAAGTTGCCGGGTCTCACCAAAATATGCGAACACATAGCTCAACATCAGCGAAGCGCGCGCTTTTAACAAGCGATACTAAACAAAATCCACCAATTAAAATTCAAAGGCAAAAGAGTAAGTTTAACTTTGTACGTTACTCGATTGGGTGGTCTGAATCGGATATGAGCCCAGAGCCTGAGCAAAATGGCTTTGATGCACCTAATATAAGTCCCGTTAATTCCGAAGCGGTCAATGATAAAAAAGTTGCGGGGTCTCACCAAAATATGCGAACACATAGCTCAACATTAGCGAAGCGCGCGCTTTTAACAAACGATACTAAACAAAATCCACCAACTAAAATTCAAAGGCAAAAGCGTAAGTTTAACTCTGTACGTTACTCGATTGGGTCGTCTGAATCGGATATGAGCCCAGAGCCTGAGCAAAATGGCTTTGATATGAATAATTCTAAAAGTGCATCGGAGGTTGGAAAATCTGTTAACAGAACTGAACAAATAACTGTATTAGAAGTCCAACCGAAAAACACGAATGCTACACAGTGTAATGCTGAAGGTAGGTTACTAAAAAATTCTGCCACTTCCGTATTTCTATTTTCATCTACTTATCTGTACAAAAAAATTTCTTTATTTTTATCATGCATAGGATAGCATGATTGAATCATGGGTACATAGTACATAAATACATACATATATTTATAACTATATTATTTTCTTATAGGCAATAATATGTCACCCGAAAATAATAAAATTAAAAACAACTTAGATCAATTAAAAACTCGTCCTTCGACTGAAAATGAACGTCCGGTCAATTACATTGGTTCGTTTGTGTCAGTTTCACGAGGCAAAGTGAGCGCACGTAAAGAGCGGGGAAAACGGGATAGCATTTACCTTCCCGGCGCAAATGATAGTCTAACAATCACAGCACCAGGAACACCCGTTAAAAGGCAGAAACCCCATGCAAAAGTGCAGTTACTACGCCTGTCAATATTGAGGCTCGCCGAATTCTTGAGGCAGTGCGTTATTTCCGACAGCAACTTAGTAACGAAATCGATCGCTTGCGTGTATTATGCGACCAGTGGGAAGAGTACAAACAACAAAATGTGCTCCTACTTCAAAAATCCGCCGGGGAAGATATGATCAACGTGACCATAGGTCAAACAAAACTTTTAACGAGTAAAAAGTTTCAACAGTTTAAGGGTCTAATAGATCGTTGCGAAAATGGAGCTAGAGGTACGGCAGCCGCCGACGACGGTAGTGAGGATACGAAGCCAATTACAGACGTTGATTTAGAAGGCTTTTGGTCCATGCTTAATCTACAGGTTAGTTTATCAAGCACTCTGAAGTTTTTTGATGCAATCTTAGTATATATTCGTATTATATAACTTATTAGGTGGATAATGTTGAGAAAAGATTTGAAAATTTAACGCGCTGGAAAGCCAATAATTGTCGGATCCCGATGAGATTCAGGAAACGAAACAACTCAAGCTAAAATGCAAACCAAATCTAACTAAAGTTAAAAAGGCAAAACCACCTGTAAAAACGGCAAAATCAAGCAGTGGTTTGCAAGCAATGTTGCGAAAAATGCACGCTGAAATGCGAAAAAATAAGGAAACTGCTATTGGTGCTGGCGTTGCAGATGAAAATGTGCTGGTGTCGACACCAACTCGCCAACGCCAATGGCGTTCACACAGTGGCACTCCAAAAATTGCGGGCACTGAGCAGCGCAACAGTACGCCACGTCGTATCTCGGTTGTGGTACGTGATCGCAAATCTCTCTCGGCTGCTGCAACGGTTATCAGTTTGCCGGCTGATAGCTCAGTAGGATCTGTGGTAGCGGGAAATAGACGTCACTCACGTTTCATTGGCGAGTCACCAAAATCCCTTAAGGCATCTAGCAGTGAATTGCGTGGAAGTCTCAGCAACATGGAGAAAGCATTTGGCGGCTGTAGTGATTTGCTACGTAGCACACTTGCTGCAAACACACAAAAATTACGACGTCGTAGTGGCACACCGAATTTCGTCGAATCTGCCATCGAATTGGATGTTAAGCAACCACAAGTTTCGGAAAAAGTGCGTACTCCTTCACCACGTAAGTCCATATTGAAGACTCGTGGTGCTGCGAAGGACAAACCGAAGAATGTGATTTTTAACGAAAAGCTGCGTGTTAAGAAATTCAAATTTACCCGAGAGGATGATGAATTGAGCGATGATGAGGAGCAGCAAATGCAAACGAGTACAGAAGGTAGAAAAAAATTAAAAACTTGTAAATCATATAAATGTTTAAACAGAATAATATATTTCTAGAGCTCCTCTCAACTCCGCGCGCTTATTCCTTACGCACGCGCAAAGTAGTTCTTCGACCATCTAGCGAATTCGTAATACCAGTTAAGCATATTTAATAAGTAGCTATTTTATTAATTGCGATTTTTTGTAATGCATTATTTGACGTTTATATGCAATTGACATTTATATAATTGCAATTTCCTAAATGAATGTCATGAACGAAAGACACAAGATCACGTAAGAACAAGAGAGTGAAAACAGTCGATTTTTTTTAGCGGGTTCTACGCCATCTTGTTTAACTGGAAAACGAGCGAAAAGTAAACAAAGCAAAGAAAACAACGAAAACCAAAATTTGCCAAAATTATTGTCAGCCACTTTAAACGCCCAATTTAGGTAAAGTGATGCAACAAAATGCTTTAAAATGTGTTGTCATGTTGAATTAACTCTTCTTTACTTGAATAAAAGTGTAAAATAGTGGTGCTTGTGATGTAAACAAACGCCCAGCTGACGAACCCGCTTTCGCAAACTTTTTTCTCAAAACCAGTTACAAATACAACGTCGCGTTCTTACGTGATCTTGTATTTTTGGTTCATGAATGAATGTATGACTTGTTTTGTGTCTTATCAAAAAAAGTTTCAAATTAATCACGCACTTTTGTTTCGTACATATGTAACAAAAATTGGAAATTGAGTAACTGCTCTTTTACACAGTTCAAGTATTGAATTCAATTCTGCTCGCATGTGGAAGAGAGGGGAAGAGAAGAAAAGGGACGAGTACACATGCGTCTGTACCGTCAAGTCGTTTCAACTTTCTTGCTTTGCTTTTGGCATTTTCGTTGCTTCCCATTTAAAGAACCAAAAACTTGAATTCAACAGAATTGAAGCGTGTAAACGCAAATAGAAAACACAAAAGAGAATGAGCAAGAATTGCTTTCAAGTAGTTGAATAATGTAAATCGGGTGTAACAGTGGCTACACGCGACAAACATATCCGCGCACATGTGCGGCTTGCGGGTCATGTTCGTCGTTTGTAGGGCGGTTTGCAAGCATGCTCGCCAAAAATCAAAAAATTTTGATTTACAGCGAGCATGCTCGTCGTTTGTAGCGTGGTTTGCGAGCATCGCATTGGAAACAAAAACAACAACCTCACTTTGTGTTGATGCTTGCAGTGTGCACATCGCGGATAAATGCATCCAAGCCATGTGCGTTAATTGAATTTTTGACAAATGAGGCTAAATTACTATATGTATATGTATGTACATACATATAAGTAAAATATAAATAAATTTAAGTAACACATACATAAAAAACCCTAAGTCATAAGTATTTCAATTGCATCATCCGCGTCTTTCCTTTCCATGTTTACGCTTTGAGTACAAAATCACTTATGAGCCGCTCGCCGTCTGTAGCAAACGACAGCCAGCATGTTGGCGCACATGTGCGCGGATATGCTCGTCGTGTGTTGCTACTGTAACCGAACCCTGCAAGAACAGTGACTATCATTTGATGGGCAAGACTGATGGAGATTTCTGTCATTGGCTACCTACAAGTTTCTATCAAATTCTAAAGGGCAGTGTGAAAAATATGATGGAAACTTTCGTGTACGTGTGATGCTTCATCTCCTTCTAGCATATACGTTTTTGCATATTGCTAGACTGCTCACTCCCATTGAGTTTGGCATTCAGATTTGAATCATCAGTGATGTAAATCTTCGACAATTATGAGTGATCAACCTTGATAGAAATATAAGTCAGCAATGTGCAATCAAATTTGATGTAATAACCGATCATTCATGACACATCAAGTATGACAGGTTTGCCTATCATTCCTGATTATTCACCGCTGATGTAAAAATTCGTCAAGTCTGATCTCTCACGCATGATTAGAAAGCTATCATTAATGACACATTTAAGACATATTTTTTTTTCTTTTATTTTCATAAAATCTTAAGACCTAATTATTAATCATTAAAATATTAGATGATAAATAATTAATGTCTTACGAACATCAACCAGTATGAGTTTGTTCAGTGGTTTTCTCTCCCATCTTCCGTCCCAGTTGAATTGCAGCAATGTTTCGTCCGTAAATAAANGTTATGTATAGCGACTAATTACAGTATACAGAAAAGCGCTGACAACATCAGAATTTAGTTTGTTGACATGTACATTTCGAAGTAATTGGCAAATTTGTTCGTGTGTTTTAACAATTTATGTAAACACATTACAAAACCGTCATAAGGGTGAAACAGAAAATTGCGCCACTAGATTCTATTATAAAAGTCTAGCTAGTTGTATGACAAACGCCATACAAATCCACATTTCAAACTTTGTACATTAAACATTAAGGCTGCGTTTCTTTATACATTCCGGATAATCCCATTTCACAGCCGGAATAAACAGAATGCGTTTGAAATATACGACAACATATAATCAGGAACGTTCTAAGGAATAAGTAAACAAAAAAGTTTATTCCAAACGTTCAGAATGAATAAAGAAATGCAGCCTAAATAAACACAAAGGAAATGTAGCCAAAAATTTGTTAAAATAAGGCGTTTCTATAGTTCTGCAACCAGCGTATACATGTACATACATAAAACAGATATTGAACAGAGTGGGATTTTTTGTTAAATACCTTTCCACAAAATCTTATAAACTAATTACTGAACATTAAAAAGTTAGTAGCAAACTGATGCATGCCTTACGAACTAAAAATTCAGAAAACATAAAAACATACATACAGCTGCGTTCGAAATTATGGTACCAAAATTCAGAAAAAAGGTATTGGTAAGGTAAACATTGAACATTAAATAAACATTGAACATTAAATAAACATCGAACATTAAATAAACATTGAATATTAAATAAGCATTAAACATTAAAAAACAAAGGCAATTTAGCGAAAAATTAATCAAAATAAGGCGTTTATATTATTTCTGACACTAGCGTTCATATGTACGTACTTAAATCTAATATTAAATAATCTTAAAATTATAGATGTTTTTTGATTTTTTTGTTAAAAAATTTTTTGGCCGAAGCGGTGATAGCTCAGCTCAACTACCTTTTTGATATCCTTTTCCAACTCAACTGCACCTTTCTTGTTAAATGCATCTATGTGGCATGAAATAGATTATCAAAAAACATTTTATTGTTAAAAGATATGTTTGTATGCATACGGTAGTTGCCACATAATTAGAGATACTATTTCTTTATAAGTTTTGACCATTTATTTTTTACTTTATTTGTTTTTAACTTTTATACAGATATATTTTATACCAAAACGAAAACCCTGCAACTCAAAGTTTCATTAAAAATCGCAAAATTTCCAAAAATGGTAATCAAAATTTATAACTTTTAAATCACGTTCTCTAGAAACAAATTCGGGTATGCAGATTTACAGCGCATTCAACGTCAGCATAATATTGTGCAAGTTTTAAGCGGCTAAAACCTTGCGTTGTTTTTTGATAATTTTTTACAAAGTGTGTTAGAAATGTTTTTATATAGGTGCATAAATACATATAACTAAAAAAAAAATAAATGGTCAGAACGTAATTACCTCGTAGGATTGTGTCAACCAGCATGAGTTTGTTCAGTGGTTTTCTCTCCCATCTTCCGTCCCAGTTGAATTGCAGCAATGTTTCGTCCGTAAATAGATGTTTAATGACGCTGCCTACGTCCTCAGATACACCTTTTAATTTTATGATATATGTGGCCTTTTGAAAATATATGTACAGCAATTAGAATGTAAAATAAGCATTCCATCATGTAATTCTTTACCATGGCTTGTGCATACTCTGGATCTCGTAACTTGGTTTCCATTAAATCCACAGCGCAATCGGACTGCAGTGGCAGAGAACTGGCGATGTCATCTAAATTTTTGTCAGAAATTATTCATTTTAAATGAAATATTTTATAAAACTTATCTTTATTTTTCCACAGCACTTTAAGTTTTGAACATCTTTTCGTTTTGCGTCTCATGAACCAAAAAGACAAGATCACGACAGCAGAAGAGTGGCCCGTTATAATCGCACTTATGAAAAAAGTAGGGCGATTTTGACATAAGCCGTTTGTTTACATTTCGTTCGTTTACATATTGGTGGTGGCTTTTTACTGCAATTTTCTTAATTTTCGCTTGTGACAACGTGTGCACACATAAGGTAAAGAATAATTTAACACAACGACATGATTTATAGGAGAATTTGCATAATAAAAATGATTATTCATGCGTTCAAAAATTACGCGTTTTTTTTTGTTCTCTTCGTTGTTTACTTCTTACAACAAAGATGGCGTCGAGATTTCAACAGCTAGAAAATAACTTTTTTCTTTCTTTCCTTAAAAGCTCAGTTAGTCTAGACTTAACTTAATTTAACTTACCGTAAGAAATCATCAATGATTACTCAACACGTCAACTTAAGCCAAGAGCGGAAATATTTTGTTTTTGTATTTTCTTTTTCAGCTGTTTAACAGTTCGCCGCCTTAAATGCCACATCAAAAAAAATCATGCAAACAACAATGTTTGCTTTCATTTATTTTTAAGAAATACAAAAACGAGAGTCTGGCAAGCCTGATTCTCTCACCGCTCTCAATTTCCGTAAGACCGTAACTTAAGAACCTAAAATCTACAGGTTCTTAAGTTTCTTACGCTAAGTTAAGTTTTAACTAACCGCCAACACAGTTTCTCATATAACAGGTTGGCCGAAATATTTAGTTAAGTTACGTTACGGAAATTAAGTCTAGACTAACTGAGCTGTAAGGCGTGATCTTGTGTCTTTCGTTCATGTTTGCGTCTTTCTTTTTTCTGTTGATGTGCGCATTTGAACTTCTTCAGTACCAAGTACTTTATAATACGGTTTTATTTATTACGTTTATATATAATAAGAATGTCATACCACAATGAAAACTTTTATTTTTACTTACTTTTGCTATGAGCGAGGTCGATAAAATTAAAATTAAACTAATTAAGTTCAAAATTATATCCAAGTACTTCAGTACTCGACATTATTTGGCAGGTACAACTACTTTTGTTGCGCACAAAATGCAGCCCTAGTGAATCTTGTGGTTACTATGGCAACCAACTACCGTTACTTCTATCCACGGTGCAGCGAACAAAGGTGGCGCCGATTTTGACAGTTGTGGTAACTTGTAAATAAACTTTTGTTTACAAATCAGCGAAAGAGAAATTTGAATTATAAGTGAAAAATCAGTTTAAATCGTGTTAATTTGCAATTAGTGAGTGATTTTTGAGTTGAAGACTGCGTAAAAACTAATACAATGAAGTGCTGTGTGTTAAATTGCGACAAACGTCCAGATGCAAGAAGCGTAGATGCAAGTGTAGCGCTGGGACGAATCGCTGCATTTTGTGTACATAGGGCACGGCAAAGCCGTTCCCGAAATGTTTCTCTATTATTATATTAACAGCATTTCCTCACAATGATTTTGTTTCTGCTCCACGCAGCCTCCATTAGCAAGTTAACTAATAAGTCCCGCAGAGATGCTGCTGTAGTTTTCTGCAGCAGCCTTAATTGCAAAGCAATGGAGTGCACTAAAACGTTTGCTGAAGCAGCCTCAATTGCAAAACAATGGAGTGCACTGCAATGTCCACTGTTCTTTAATAGATTAGGTGAAAAATGCGATAATTTCGCATTTAGCAAAATTAAAACACGTTTTTCGCAGTAAAGTGAACTGCTTTCGCTGTTTCAACTCGTTCTTCTTTTCGCTCTATTCTTTGTTTACTTGTGGTACACAAATGTCAACGCCCAGGACGGCGCAATCTTGTATTCTATCATTCTTGNGTTTGTTGTAACTCATACCAATGACAGTATGGACATCAGCGTATAATTTGTTAGTGTAATTTTTTACTTATATACGGCCAACACCACCTTGTTAAATACGCCTTGGGCGCAATCTTGTATTCTATCATTCTTGACTTCTATCAGCATTGACACTCACTTGATCTATCAAATGACAGTCATTCCCTACGGAGCCAAACTGGCATATAAAATTTTGCATATGTGTTAGTTTTCGTTGAGAATGTGTTAGAGTTTCTGTCATTCGCGTCTTGTAGGGAAGATTCTTTTCGACCAATTAGCTGTTAGAAGACACATTGTTCGAAAAAAAGCCACCCATCCGGCTCTATCGTAGCAGATCCAAACCCATGGCATAACGACATAACCCAGGAAAGTTGCCCAAGCAGCTAAACAGTGTTTTGTGTCATGAGTTTATAATATGGCAATGTATAGGATGCAAAAAAGTTATGCCTTGGCAAATAATGTTTTAAAAATTATTATTATTTTTTTTTTTTAATTTATTGCAGTCATATGAAACAGACGTTCCTTACAGACTAGAGATGAAAGTTTAGCTACTTAGACGATACGTGTAAAACATAAAGCACTCTACAGTTTCGAGACCAAAGATAAAATAAATAAACTTTTTGGAAGAGAGAAATCCAGTTCGATAGAATTCGAGATCGTGTTAAATTCGTTTAAAGCTCTTGAAATAGGAGCATTTCTGGCATACTCCGTTTTACAATTTCCTCCATAAAACGGCAGAGGATTGCGAAGATTCCTTAGAGGAGCATTGAAGTTGACCTGCTCTAGGAGCGTAGGGCAATCGATCACACCATTTATTAAGTTAAAAAATTTGTACTATCAACACCTTTCTGGTTTCCATTCTCACAAAATAAATCTACATAAATATACGAAAGATTTCACGATGCAATCAGAATTGTCTGCGAATTCATCGAACTTCCGTGAATACTGTAAATTTGAACTTGAAATACTGGAGCAAAAACAAAAAATTTTCTCGCAAAGAATGGTGGCTCGGCTGAAGCTGAAGAAATACATTTGCCGACAAAAAGCCTGCAACCAAATTGCGCAACAACTGGTACCAAACAAAGAAGAGAAAACGTTAATCTGCATCGGATCAACAGAGATTGCTGCGAACTCGCCAATACGCGGATATAGGCGTACACCAAATCGGTTACTAATCGCAGCACTAAAACAACGGCAAGCAGATATTCTGATGGTTAATGAATTCTGGACAACCAAACTTTGCGCCAAGTGTTACAACGTAAACCTGACGTCCAAATCGCCACACAGGTACCAGTTTTGTCAAAAATGTTGTACATGCTGGAATCGCGACTTCAATGCTGGGAAAAACATTCTCTACCTGGGAGAATGTATCATTAACCAAGAATAAAAACACGAGAATTTTCACAAATAAGATGTCATTATTTCATTTATGGCATCTGACTGGCAACAGTTTAAGTGCGAATTAAAAACTGTGGTAGCCCTGTACGGTCAACTGTCAATAAAATCACAGCCATGTGGTAACATTGAGCTTAATCAATCTGTTTGGTAACAAATATACCTACTTATCAAATATTTTCTCTAATAAATAAATATCTAATAAATATCTTCTCTAAATTTCTAGAAAGTAGCTGCGTAGTGGTGTTAAGCAATAGAACACTTTAATAATGCGGTTTTTATGTGTGCAACAAATATAGAGGCGGTGAAATCGAAAAGGAAATGCGACGTTCACTATAAATGTAAGATTGACAACACCTTGATGTATTATAGGTAAAGTGGAAAACATGTTCAAGTTGGATTAAAAGGTTAAGAAAACTGTTTAAAATATGTATTGTGAACTGAGGAAAATAACTTATTCAATGCTAAATTTGGGCGTGAATCGCAAGTGGTCCGATGGTCTCATACAAATTCACATGTACCCAAAAACATATGTATGTACATATGCATATATATTGATATGTGAAATGGGTGCAAGCACCTTTAGTTTTTTTTTTTGTATCTAGCTTAGTGAATTAGGGTTATGCTTTGCGATGTCGAAATTTCAACGGAATGTATGCACAAATGCCGAATTCGTTGGCATAAATTAAAAGTGAGACAACATGGCTTGCCCAACACGTTTATTTCCCTTTCATGATTAGGTGGGTGTAATAACATATCATCATTGAAATAAAGCAAATGGTATTTGTTGCTGTCGAGATGATGTGAACAAAAATATGTATCGGCATACGTATACGTTTATACCACCGTGCGTTTATACATAATATGTATATATGTGTAAGCTTTGGAACGCTGATTTAATTATACATACATATTTATAGGAAACGGAATAGCGAAAAAATTAGAATGATAATAATATATGAAAACGCCGGCGCCCACCAAACATAGCACAATCGACATTTCGTGTTTACACATAATAGTATAATCAGGTATTTGAATCAAATTATAATTGGCAATAACTAGGCTCCTATTGTTTCTCCTTTTAAACTAATTCAATGCATGTCATCTCTATGCTTATGAACAGTTCTATGGTAGCTAATGATACTTATATCTACATATTAATTAAAATACTTTCATTTATTTTTTTTTTAGAATACACCCTAATGTCGAAATCACAAGCTTCGTGCGGGTTTGCTACTCAGCAGGTTCCTTCGTTGCAAAATGAAGGCAAGAAAGCTCGGAAATTATGTTGTGTAAAATCTTATTTTAATAATTTTCGTTCATAATTTAGAACAAATGGTTCTGCATTTACACATGCCCAACAAAGGCATGCGGCCTATCAATATCAACGAGGCAAACGATACTGTACAGCATGTAATAGAACGTGCTGTGCGTAGTTTAATACCAGGTCATATGCCGAATGCTCATTTTTATGCTCTCCGATTGAATAACGTTGTAACAAAGGAAATATTATGGATGACCAGGTCAACGGGAATGAATCAGGTCATGAGATACATATGGTATCCGATTTGTCCAAATCTTGAGTGTTCCAGTTATGAAAATACAAGAGTGAAGAGTAGCAATAGAAATTCGGTAAATAGTGTTTGGCGGGCTGAGCTACGGATACGTTACATTCCAAATAGTTTAGCTGAATTCTATGAGGAGGATAAGACAAGTTGTTTATATTATTTTGATCAAGTAAGTGACATATTTATGTAACCTTAGCTATATAATTGTTTTCCATTTTAATTTAGGCCAAGCAAGATTACGTTTTGTCGGACCCCTCAATCGATGTCGATACGGCGATACTGTTATGTTGTTTAAGTATCCGGCATTACTTTAAAAATACGATCATCAAAGCCCCAGATAAAAAACATCATATTGACTATGTTGAGAAGGAAATTGGTTTAAATTCTTTTCTTCCTAAATCTGTGATAAGTTCAGTAAAGCCAAAGAATTTGAAAAAATTAATTCAAGCTGGATACAAGAAAGTGTATAATTTTACCGATATTGAATACATAAGCAAGTAAGAAAAAATCCAAACTTCTGATCTAACATGTGTATGTACATACAGCTGCGGGCAATAAAATATTAGCAAAATTCAAATGATATTGTTTGCAACTTATGTTTATTTATTTATTTTTTTTTGTAATTTAAAGTTACTTCCTAATTCTTTATAAGAAGAATTAATTGGCCAGCAAAAAAGCTTAAAACGCCATCTCCAATTAAGTTTATTTATTTATTTTTAATTATTTTAAAATTTAAAGTTAAAAAAAAAGTAATAAAAAATGCAAGCTTTTTATTCATAGTTTTTTTTTTGTTTAATTTTCGAGTATGCAGTTTTGTAGCCCATTAAATTTAATGATAATAAAGCACAAGTTTCAATTAACTCAAAATTACCGTTGATTTTTTAGAATTTTTTTGTCGGAAGAAAATTTTTATATGGAAGAAAATTCCCAACACCTGCACAACAAAAAAAATCTAAGAAATCAATGTTAATTTTTAGTAACTTGATACTTACACTTTATTTTATTTAAATGTTGTTAACAAAAGTTTGCTAGTTGCTAAAAAATCGCTTTGATTATTGGATCGTTACTGTATGTGATTTCTATGCAGATCGGACTAAATTTTAAATAAAAATTATTCAAAATAAATAAGCATAAGTTGAAAAAATATTATTTATTTAGCATAGTTTGCAAATGAATTTGCAAAGTATGATATAGGCACCGGACGTGACCTCCATTGAGCGCCTTAGAATACATATGTGTATTTTGTTAAGTTTCTTCATTGCGGTGATGTATACGAAGTGCTTCGTCTATTTCTATAATGTTGCTGTTCCTGCAATTTAGTGTTTCCTTGATGCTTTTTTTTTTAATAACGAGTGAGGGCAGGTTGTTAATACATGCTCTATAGTGAGGGTTGTTGCACAAAAAGAGCATGATCGTGGAAGTGTTTTGGTGAAAAAGTGTGATGTATTAAAGAGTGTAGTGCCTGTCCGAAGCCTGGCTAACTTAATGATTTGATTAGTTTTATGTCGTAATTATGTCTAGGGATATCGAAATTAAGCTTGGGTAGGAATGTTCTGAGGTCGTCTGCGATTTTCAGTTCGGCTTCCATCTGCACCGCTGAAAAAATATAATTTTGAATTTTGCTACTATTTCAATATGTACATATGTACAATCTGAATATATACAACTTGTACAAATATATGTATTTTTAAAATAATTTCTTAGGTTTTTTGAACTTCTGCAATCATGTAAAATTAATAGTTACGAAAAGTTTTCAGTAACATTAAGCTCAGCATGGAATATATCCGGCATTCTATACATCGGTCCACAAATCGGTACCTCTCTCAAAACAACATCGCGTGCTCATAAATTAAAAATATTTCGTTAAATATTTTAGGAATTTCCTATCAAACTCATCCACAAGCTGACCTGACTGGCGTCGCAACATTCAAAGACATAATAAAAATTGTAACACTTGCTATACCCAGAGATAATGTTAGCAAAGAATCCAAAAAACCTTTTCCAAATGCTACTAATGCAGAAGACAAATATGATCCATGCAAATGTTGGGAAGTGAAAACTCAACTGAGAATAACCACTCGAAGCAACGATGAAGACTTAGTCATAACATGTGATGGCATAAATGTAAGCTTATATTAAACAAAACCCTAATCATTTTTGCCTTTGATAACACTTTAATTTTTGTCTTTTTAGACGGCTGAAAGTATTGCCGATCTTATTGACGGATATTGCTGTTTAATCCATGGTAGCAGTTATGTTTCTATATGGGAACGGAACGACGGTAATAGTATAAATAATGGTTTAAATGCAGCGACAGCAGCTTTAAAGGAGAAACAAAATAACGGAATAGGCAAGACAAAGAACAACAGCGGAGATTCGACGGACGGTGGAGCGACTACTCAAACTTGCGGAAAATCAAAGCCCACCTTAACTGAAGATTACGCTGAAATAGGTCTAATAGATGAAGAGGGAGACTACTCTACGCCAACGGGTATGTTTATTTAGAATTTACAAGATGAAAGAATGAATAATAACCCACAAATAAATATTGAAAAAATCGTATTTTAGCTCGAAATTACGAATTAGAAAGATCTCAGATAAATCTCAATGAAAAAATTGGTGTTGGCCAGTTTGGTGATGTTCATATAGGCACATACTTTCCGAAGGCTAAGAAGAATGCCAAACCAAATATATTGGGTAATATAGAAATGAAATCGTCTGTAATTCAAGTGGCAGTCAAAACGTGCAAAGCAAGCGATGATCCACAAAAAATGGAGCAATTTCTAGAGGAAGCATGTATGCAATCAATATATGGGTTTGATATTTTAAGCATTATTTTATTTTAAATTGTAGATATAATGCAAAAATTCGACCATCCACATATAATAAGGCTAATTGGTATATGCAGTGAGTCACCAATTTGGATTGTTATGGAACTAGCACGTCATGGAGAACTCCGAGCCTATTTGAAGACCAACAGCAAGAAGTATGTATTGCACTTTTTTATTAATGAATTTGAGTTTGAAATCTCAGTGATGGGTGAAAACAGGAAGACGTTAGTAATTAGCTGTACAAATCTAGGCACAAAGCCTTGAAATAAGTTGATTAAAAATATACCTATAAGTATGTATCTTCAACAATTGTCTGTATATCGATGACTGAGCGGAAGATCGACCTATCTCGGCAGCCAGTTCGAAAACACCCTATCTCAGAAAGCCTTCCAATAACGCTCTACTTCAGAATTTGCTTAAAAACGCTCTATTTTCCAATTTTATTGAAAAACATCTTATCTCAGAATTTGGTTGAATAACGCCCTAAATCAGAATTCCTTTCAAAAACGCCCTATCTCAAAGGTAAATACGTTGAAAATAAGCTGAAATAGGGTGTTTTTGAATCGGCAGCTGAGATAGGGCCTTCTTCCACTAAAGTCTGATATGGCGTTTTTAAATCAAATTCTGAAGTAGGGCGATTTTGAAAAGTTTTCTGAGATAGAGCGTTTTCGAACTGGCTGCCGGATACTGGATACTGGATAGGTCGATCTTCCACTCAGCCATCAATATTTTTGTTCTCGGTATATTTTTTTGTTCTACAATTAGTAAATTTTTTTTTACATATTACCCGCCGTCTTCACATGCTTGAAACTCTCGTTTGCGTTCTACTTTTTTTCGGAGGCGAGCAAGGCGAACTATAAATTGAGTATATTTTTGTTTACTTTTAAAATTTTTTTGGTAAATTTGCGCGATGAATATGTATTTTTCTCGTTTACACTAAGGGTGGGTAACTCAGCAAATTTATAGGAGTTGACTCAATGACTCCAACTCACTTTAAGGAGTCAGCTCATTCAACTAACTCATTTGACTCTTTGTATGTTACACTCATTCGTATCGTAGACTCGTTTTGAGGCATAGATGCGGTATAGCGGCCGTTGAGATAAAACAAAACTTTAAAGTGGGCGTGGTCAGCTCCTTTCTACTGATTTGAAAGGTGTAATTTTTTTTGTGTGCAAATTAATAGGGCGGTGCTAGGGGGAGGGTAAAGGTGGAATTTTCAATATTTTCAAAAGCTTATATTTCGAAACCTATTGTACCGAATTTCAAAATGTGGATATGGTTGGAAAGGCAATTGATTTGATATGCACATCTTTATATATCTTACATACATACATATTTCGAGAAAAACTAAAAAGAAAACGAAATTATAAGAATTTGTGAGATTTGACATAACACCCGCAATATAAAATACATGTGGTTGTTGTTGTTGTATTCTTGCCACCACCTTGTATAAATTCGCCTCGTGCAAAAACAAAATGCAAGACTTTGCCATGCTAAACACTGTGGCGAAGCGAGAGAGTTATATGGACAAATATGAGCCACTATGATTCAATTGATTCATGTGAGCCCTACGGCATCAACTGAGTTACTGAGTTACATTTTTTTTGGACAGGGAGTCTGAGTTACCGACTCACTTATAGGAATCAACTCAATAACTCAACTCTGAGTTGAGTTACCCACCTCTAGTTTACACATTTTCGTGTGTAAAAATCCTTTTTGTTAGCGGCTTTACACAACTCTACGGGTGAAATCAAACTGCAACTGTGTATTTCGTAGCTTGTACATACTTTCGTAGTAAATTTACGCACACCACAGCAGCTATATTACACTCTAAAAAGTCAGAAATTTAAACAAGCTATTCGTTGAATAATCGAGCATGTAATTTCACGAATAATAAGGAAGGAAATCAGTAACCTTATTTTTAGCTAGGAAATTAATTTTTTTTTTTAGAGTATAGATCAGCTGATTTTGTGTATGTGTTTCGCCTCACGGTTAATTCACCTTGGAAGCGAGATAGAGTTTTGTTGAGTGGGAATGCGACAGCATACATTTAGTCTGTTCCAATAGCAGTCCGGTTTACAGGATTTAGTCAGAACTTACAGGAAGTCGTTCCTATTGACATAAAACCTGTAAGTGGGAACACATTTGAGAGAGTAACTGAGCAACTGTTCCTAGTCAGAAGTTACAGGATTTAGTCCGGAGTTTCTTTTCCTGTAAGTTCATGAAAAGTGTCAAACGATCAGCTGATTTGCATGTGCAAGCAAAAACAAACAGCGGTGAAAGAAAAGTACCTTATATTTGTAAAAAAATGGAAGTAAACAACGAAAGGTTTGAATATGTATAGATTTTAATAATTATTTAGTGATATTTCAGCTAAATCAGTGTTGTACAAATGACATGTAAACAAACCGACTGACGTTTTTACAGGAAATAGGGCTTTTTGCGTTCCTATGCACTTCTGCATCTGTTCTCCTCTTACTCTCATTTGAGAGAGTAAAATTGTAGTTTGACAGTTCCACAGGTTTTAGTCCGAAGTTCAAAGGAACAGACTAATTTTCATTTGCAAAATGTCGCCAAACAAGAAGGTTCGAGCTTTGCAGGCAAAATTTGTATTTACTACTACAGCTGTGAAATGAGGAAATAACTGTCAAACAACAAAAATGACAGTTGATAGCAATGCTGCCACGGAGAATTTTTTTTTGCTACAAAATATCCTACCAAGACCGACTAAAACCTACCAACATTTTTTTTAGTTTTTGATTTGTTTCTTTTTTTTAATGTACAGTAAAATTAAAACATTGCTAGTACAATAGCAAGTAATTTTTAGCAAAAAAAACCGACTTCAATTCTCATATAAAAAAAAAATATATATATATATCTTATGATCCAATGATCGGATCTAAACCGGATTAGTATCGGACCACCTCTGAGACACTACCTTTCCGATGCAATTTTATCGAAATCGGTTGACGTGGTCTAAAGTTATGCGGTAACATACATTAAAAAAAAAATTAAATTAAAAACAAATTATATTATTATGCCGGGAATGTCAAATTAAACCGCATTTGTCGTCAAATATGTAAGTGAAAACTCATTGTCATATGGAATTAGAAAACGGTGTGTCTATCGATTGATTGATCAGGATGGGTCTTTAGCCGTTTACATGCGCTGCTAAATCGGCTATCTGTTTGTTTTTGGCCTATTATATCATAGGTATCACCAGCCCACAAAAGTCTCGGGGACCATAAAGGCGCATTTGGGCTCCACGCTTTGCGAGACAGTCAGCTCTTTCTTTGCCTTCAAACTCTTCATGTCCGGGAACCCATTAGAGCGTTATGCTATTGTGGGCTTTCAGATGGTTCAAAACAGTATTACAGCTGCCCACAAACCTTGATTCCGCTTTAAAATAGTCTAATAAGGCCTTTAACGCTGCCTGACTATCCGACATAATATTTATTCTGGCCTCATTTGTTCTTCTACCAAGAAGACATTTGCGAACAGAGACTTCGATTGCGAAGACTTCCGCCTAGAATAAGGTTGGATATGGTCCCATTGGCAGACTTTTCTGGAATCTTGGTCCAATTGCCTAGGAAAATATTTTTAGAGTGCAGTTGTGCTTTTCTGAAATATATTTGTTTTTTTCTGAAAATCATTTGCGCTTTATTGAAATACAATTGTGTTTTTCTGAATTTCATTTGGTTCTTTCTGAAATACATTTGGTCTTTTCTGAAATACATTTGTGCTTTTCTCAAATACTGTTGGAAAAAGTGTAGAATAAAATTGTGGTCCCAATTTTTTCATTTGGGACCAATAGCCCAATATTAAAAATGTACAAATGTTCCAATCGTGTGATACGGCCTTAACAAAACGACTGAATTTGGATACTTTAATTATTTTATTTTCAGTCAAACCACTTTCAAAATTAATTAATAATTAGCTTGGGATGATTGAGAATCGAACTGTGAACACTTGATTCTATTTTAGAAAATTCCGCAAAAAAATCAGATGAGATCTTTACGAATTCTTAAAAATTTCTTTACAATTCAGAACACAGGCAAAATCAAGTCAAACATATATTCATAAAAATCAATGTTAATATCTACCTGTCCTGCAAGGTAAATTGATGACATAAACGAAAAGTTTTTTCCACCTGCATACCAGTGCCAACTACCAAAAACCACAGTGTATATCATGTTCAGTGCTCCAGCTGTCCTACTTTCACATGTGCAGCAGTAAATTGACGACAAAAACGAAAAGTTTGTTGCCAACTATCCAAAATAAATCTCCAAGTGCTGCAAAATATCTTCATATGAAGATTTTTCCGATTGCTTTTGAAAAAAATCTTCATTTTGAAGATAAATCTTTACTTCTGGCAACATTGTCTACATGTGCGGGATGTCGCATGTGTCCTCACGCACTTTTTCATCGAGCAGCGGCCAGCGTAACACGGACTTCATCACTGAGCTAAAAAATCGAGAACAAGGAAATAAACTTTGGGAATTTAACTTATTTTAATTTTTGTGTTATATATTAATAATAAGTAATACAAATAGTGTAAACGGAGTGCATAAGGAGGGACGTCTCAAACTAATGGAACATAAAGGAAAAAGGGGTACCTAAGTCTCTTACTTCAAGTGTGCATAACTTCTTTTTTACGCCAAAATGATGGACGCAAAGGCGTCCGAGCAGTGCGAACCGCCAGACAAAAGTATGATTAAACAAATTATAATCGGGACAGAAAATGTTAAAAAAAACTAAAAGCAGAAAAAGAATGCAGAAAAATTTGAACACGGAAAATTCCAGAATTGAGGGACAGACGAACACTACAGACCTAACGGAATCAGAAACGGACGATACTTTTAAAACGGTACAATGCAAAAAGTCAAAGAAGGACAGTACACACACACGCATACCAATGCAAGGCATGCTAGTGCCGAAAGGTACATACCAAAAAGCACCAATAAACCCAGCAAGCAATTTGACTGAGACCAGGGACAAAGACCAACAAATAAATACACGGAGACATATAGAGGTGAATTTAACGTTTTAATTGACACGTCAGCCAGCACGCTGTTTAGTAACGATTCCCTAAAAAACGGGCTTTTCCTGTGGGATAAGATTCGTGATTTCAATATAGACAAACCGAAAAATATTTAAGCCATTGGAAAGTCCTTGTATAAAATGACCTTCGAGACTCATGAACATGCGAATAACTCGCTCAAAAATTCCGAACTGATTGACAACAACATAAGGGCCTTCATTCCCAAAAGCTTCACTGAGACTTGGGGGGGTGGTAATACAAGTCCCAACGTCATTTAAGGATGAAGAAATCATGGCCAACATTAAGAGCAATGTCAAAGTCACATCAGTTAAGCGCATTTTGAGAAGAGACGCGGAAAACAAAGAAAACCTCATTCCCACACTCACAATAAAAATAGGTTTTGAAGGTAACGAGCTCCCAGAGTCTATAAAAATCTTTTTTGTAAGTTTCAAAATAAATCACTACATTCCAAAAGCAAGACAATGTTACAATTGTGGAAGGTTAGGCCACACAAAGCTCCCGTGTAAAGCGCAGTCAAGGTGCATCATATGTGGGAGGGAAAATGGATGCGAAAAAAAGTGCAATGAGAAGAGCAAGTGTGTTTTGTGCGGCAATGAGGACCACGTCGAGATAAATGTTCGGTGTGGGAAAAAAGAGCTGAAAGTAGTTGAAATAATCGCGATTAAAAAGATATCGAAAAGGGAAGCCAAGGAAATTTACCTCAAAAGTTGGGGGAGGAATAGGTTTGCAATTCTTGACGATGACGAGAAAAACTTTCCAACATTAGGAAACGGACTGACAAGGACAACAAACAATGATGAAGTCATAAACCAAAAATTAACACATAAAAAGTACAACCAAGTCGCAAAACAACAAAAGAACCGAAATTATACAACAGTGAGTACATCTGACACCTCAGCTCAGAGAACAACAAAAACTTACACACCTGTATACAATAGCAGCTCATGGAGTAGAACATTGGAGATCGAAAAACTAGTGGCTGTACTATGTGAAAAATTCCAGATAAACAAGGAGGATCCAACAGTAAAACTCATAGAGAACCTATGTAAAAACAGCGCTAACGAAAGACTGTTGGCAAAACCAGCAACCACAAATGATGAGTTTAAAGATACTGCAACATAATTGTGAAAGCTTCAAGAAAAACAAAGACCATTTAGACTTCTTTATAAATAAACATGAAATAAATATTGCATTACAGTAAATTTTCTCGCATGACGAAGAAAAAAAGAACCACAACTTAATAAATTTTAATACACTTAAAAAAAATAGGAAAAAGGGCTAGGGAGGAGTAGCCATTGGCAGCAAAAGAAACATAAGGATGGAAAAAATTAGGTACAGTACCACTCAAGACGTGATTATAGCAAAAACACTGAATCTAAGAAACAATATTAAAATCTGATCAGCCTACTTTTCACCGTCTCTGAACACGGCCATATTTAAACGTGAGATTGACAAGTTAATGAACACCTTACAAGGTCACCCCAGAGTAATACTCATGGGGGGACTTTAATGCTAAAAACAGGATTTTTGGGTAAAATGACCCAAAGGGCAAATAATTAGCAAATGTGATAAGAAATTTAACCTGTCTTAATGACGGCTCTAAAACCTTCCTTCAAGATAAATCCATCACTTCCACTGGCTCCGTGCTAGATCTAGCCTTTGCTAACATGGCAGATAGCATCAAGTGGGAATGTAACATGGCGTATGTTGTTGTATAATTCTCGAAATTCCCGACGTAGTCAAACTGCCGGAGTACTTCATAGCGAAAAACAAACTAAATAAAGCATTGACCAGCATCTCAGGGGATGAAAGTCTAGAAAGTATAGAGAACAACATCAGAACAGAAATAATTCAAACACACACCGAAGGCTTGGTGGATGGAAGAACACAGCAAAGCACATAGAATACTTGTGGCTGCCCGAAAAAGGCAAGACTCACAAATAGAGTGGATGACTTTGAAATTTTAATTGAAAATGAGGAAGAATGGGAAAAAATTGTGAGGGAGGCCAAAAAGAATAACTGGCTGAAGAAGATTGAAGAAATCAATGAAAACCCCAACAGCAAAAACACTTGGAGATTCATAAACAATGCAAATGGTAGTAGAAAACACAAACCAAATCTGTGGTCCCAGGATGAGAACCACAAGTACCTGGAATGGCTTCAAAAATAAACGGAAACAACTGGCACCTTAATGACCACAACAATGACGACACACCCGAGAATGTAGCAAAACAACGACTACGTAAAATTTAACATGGAAAGTTTTGAAAATCTTAAAAAAAAACAAAAAATCAACTGCAGGTGGGGTGGATCGGATAACATATGAAATACTTAAACACATTCCAAGAAAGGCTAAAAGCGAGCTCATCAAGGCACTAGAAAAACATTTCAATGAAAACGAAGTCAAACATAGCTGGAGAGAAATAAAAGTAGTTCCGATACCCAAGGCCAACAAAAACCTTGAGGACTATAAGAACTACGAACCAATTTCACTTATATCAACCGTGGTCAAAAGCTTGAACATGCTAGTTAAAGAAAGCTTAACAAACTTCATTGACACAAAAAAATTACAACCAAACAGAAGTTTTGCCTACAGAAAAAGCAAGTCTGCTATTATGTGCATCAATGAAGTTCTCTTTAACACAAACATTCTAAAAAATCAAAAGGAAACAGTTTTCTTATGCATTTTGGAACTCATGGACGCCTATAACCGAGTGGATATGAATGTGCTGCACAGCATACCTAAACAGAATAACATCAATGATAGAATCAGCAACTGAAAGGAAACTTATACTTGGGAAACAGTCGGTTACGGTCAAAAACGGGCTGCCCCAGGGCAACTGCTTATCACCGGTCCTTTTCAACCTCTACACGGCGGGACTACATCAAATCAACAACAACGACACCACTCTCTACCAATTTGCAGACGATTTCGTCATCCTAATACCATGTTCTGACCGACATTGAAAACATGTTTTCGTTGCTAAAACTGGTTTTCGACCTAAAACTTGTGTTTTCGTCTATGTAAAATCTGTCAAACGAAAACCAGTTTTCGCTGAAAACTACTTGAAAACTCACGTTCCACTCATTCCAATCGGTGTCTTCACTAGTTTTTTTTCGATTATTTATCGAAGTGGAAGACGTAGTTTATCATCTTTAATAAGCCATTTCGGATTTATTGTTAATTGGTCTGCCTAAGTAAAATAAGATTGAAAGTAAGAGGTTGTAAATGCAAAGAAAATGAAGGAAAAGTATTTTGGTTTTGTTTTTGTGTAGCAAAACTGTTATCAAAAGATGTAAGAAACACTAACAGCCGGTGTGAACAGCACACAATCCCAAACTCGTTTTCAAAGCGTTTTCGTTGTCGGTCAGAACATAGTATAAGTAGCAGCTTGGATGAAAACAAGGCTTTAAGTAATCTAAAACATAAGATCTTGGAGTGCAATAACCTTAATCTAACCTTCAATTACAGCAAAACCAAATTTATGTACATTACATCAGGGAAAAGAATAAATTTCAGTCTGAATATAAATTCAACTGAAATAGAGCAAACCAGCAGTACAAAATGGCTGGATATAACCCTAAATGCAAACCTCACCATAAAGGATCATGTTGAGCAAATTAAAAGGAAAACTAACCTGTGAAGGAACCTCATAACAAAACTCACGTCGATCTAAGCAGGGTTGCAGCCAAACACGGCACTCAATCTATATAGAACATTTGTAAGATCCAAGGCGGAGTATGCGTGCACAACGTACACCAATGCGGCGGAAACTCACAACAAAAAAATACAAACAATACACAACAATACAATTAGAAGATGCTTGGGACTAACGCCTAGCACCCGAACACATATACGTTACGCCCTAGCAGGTGAACTACCGCCGCTACACAGGGCTGAGTGGTTAGCAAGCAAATAACTCGCCAAACAGTGGATGACGAACAATAACATTAAGAGAGAATTAGAAAATTTCCCAATAAACAACTCTAGCTACAGCCATACGTATAACAAATTCAAAAACATACTAAATAAAATAAACACCAAAACCGACTTTAACAATTACACAAACATCACACTTATCACAAAGGTTCTTAGTCTAGGCAAGCGAGAGTACAGCAAAGAACAGCTTACAGCCACATACAGTGAAATGAGAAACAAATTACAATCAGTCAGTGAAGACAAAGTAGGTTGTGCGGTACATGACCAAGACATGTCATACCTTTTCTGCTTGGATCGCATTTTCACATCCACCTTTGGGGAGATCATGGCATTAAAACAGGCAATACTTCTAGCAATAAAAATCAAACTCATTAAAATTTGTATTTTTACGGACAGCTTGGCGGCAATTAATGCACAATTTCTTAGTGGCAGAAATAAACAACACACTCTGCAATTCCAACATCGAAGAGGTCAAAATTATTTGGGTTCCCAGCCATATAGGAATCTCCTTCAACGAGAAGGCGGATCTGGCGGCAAAAGTAGCGACAACCAGGGGTAAAATTATAGAAACCTGACTGACTCCAAACGAAGCACTACTACGCATTCACAGAGTCATATGGGCAAAGCCTCCACCTGTAATAACAAAAGTAAAACCTTCTTTTTACACACAAATAAAATATCCAAGAAACCATGGTTCAAAGACAAGAAACTTACTCTCAACGCACAGGACAGTAAACTACTAAACAGACTCATGACCGGACATACATATGGGAAGCTATATAGAGCAAGATTCTAACAAGGGGTTACCAACTCTTGAAATTTCTGTCAAGATGTGGAAACCCCAAACCATGTTATTTTTGAATGCGCACATTTTGATGAAGTAAGAGACTCTTATGCCCTCTTTAAACAAATCAATGACTTAAACTCCCTATTTGAAAGCAAAGATACAAAATAATTGGTAGAATTAATTAACTTTATGCACGAAGTACAAATAGACAGGAAGTTTTAGCAATAAACTATATTTTTAAAACACAAACAGTCAAAAAACATGCTAAGGAAAAAATAAACAAAAAACTAATAAATAAAAATAAAAGACCTGTAAAATGTAGGGAAAAGCACATCTTATTAAAATCATATAAACAAACTCACAAAATTTTCGATTTTTGACTTCAAATGTACTTAATTCTAGTCATGCATACTATCTATATTAAAAAAAAAAAAAACAAGAAAAGAAAAACTGAGTTACAATGTATACTTATCATAGAAGATAAAATTGAAAACAACTAGGGAAATGGTTCCCCAGGAAACCTATCGTTAAAATTGTGTGTGTGTTAAAAGATTTTATATATGTATATTAAAATAACATTCCTGTCAATGTATGTATTCTTCTGTATGTACCCAGTAGAACTTGGGAGCATCGTACGATTGCTCGGTGAGTACTCCCTTGGGAGTATACGAATACTCCCCATTGCTCCCTATGCTTCTGTGTATAAGCATGTAATTTTGTATACTCCCTTTAACATTGGATGTCCTAGGAGGGGGAGTAATCCCTTTTACCTCCTAAACGAGCAATCGGGGAGCACACACAGAATTATCATCCCACAAACCTCCTAATAGAGCAATACGGGAGTACTCCCATAGTTACCTCCCAGAAACCTCCCAAAAAGACAACAAGGGAGTGCACATAGAAAACATCCCATATTCCTCCCGAACGAGCAATAAAGGAGCGCTCCCATTAGAGACATCAAGAAAACCTCCTGTAGGAGTAATAAGAGAGTAATGATAACGAATATTTTACATTAGCCACATGGATTTTGCTATTTATTAAATTTTTTTATTTAACTTTTTAATCACATGCATTTGTGCAATATTACAAGATCTTAAAAATAAAGCATAAATGATACGTCTTACATAATTGCTTAATTTTAGAAATATATTGCAGAGAAATCATATGAAATTAAAACATAATAATAACAAAACGGTAAGATAAGATTTGAATTATATGCACCTATATGCACATATAAGTATGTACTCCTATATGATTTCCTGGGTGTCAAGGATGCTTGCCAGTTCAGGAATCCACCAAGCGGGGAAATTGTGAAGGTGACTTTGCTTATCTGACATCTTTGTCACCCATGCGATGTTTAAAGCCGGGGGTCACACTTAAATGCTGACACTAATTTGCGCAATCTGAAAAGTATTTAAGGGTGCATTTACAAGTAATACAATACATACTTAATATATTTAAACAAAAATTGAAGTGCATACCAACGGACTTTTATTAAAATCTGTGTGCTATCCAAATTAAATTATTGTGTGCTCCTTATGCTTCTATAAGAAATATTTTCTGTTGTTTTTTTTTGTATGATAAATTTTTTCGAAAACACAAATTTCTTTTGGGCGAGGGGCGTATTGCTCTCCTATCAATCAAAAAGAATACTCTTGGATTTATCGCTTAGGAGACATCACTTTTTGCTCCTAAGCGAGTAATAACGGAGTACAAAACCGACAAATCTCGCTTATTGCTCCCAAATCATGCCTCAGGGAGCATTCTTTAATTGCTCGCTTAGGAGATCTCTCATTAAGCTCCTAAGCGAGCAATACAGGAGTACAAAACCGAGAAATCTCGTTTACTGCTCCCAAATCATGCCTCAGGGAGCAATATTTCGTCGCTCGCTTAGGAGATCTCTTATTTGACTCCTAAACGAGTAATAAAGGAGTACAAAACCGACAAATCTCTCTTATTGCTCAGAAATCAGGTTAAGGGGAGTACTCTTTTATTCCTCACATAGGGAGATCTCCCTTCAAGTTCTAGTGGGATCATAAGTATTATTGTTTTTTGTTCATTTTTGTTAACTCATCCAATTCTTGCTCGGAAACTCACCTCAACAGTTACGCTGGCATTTCATCAAGCAAGCTGCATACATTTTAACATCGTCTTAAAAAAAGACGTCAACACATGTATAACCTGGTGTTAGGGAGCTAGCTGAAAAACTCCCGACCATTTAAAGGAGCCATCGCTTCTAAAACCAAAAAAAAAAACTGCGTCGTCACGCAAACGAAATTTTCCAGCACGTGAAGACGGCCGGTTTTTTGTTTCCTTTTCAACTACGACCATTTTTAGTGTCATTGTTTTTGTTTTGATAGGATAGTTATGAGAATACAATTTAGGTGAAGTGTTGATCTGATGTAAATCTAGATTGCCGGGTCCTGTGAGAGTTTCTTTTTCCTTTAAATTTTCCACGAGTTCATTTCGCTACTTTCTTTGAGTGTTATCTTCATTTTTTGTCCTTCTTTCCTTTCTCTCCACCTTTACCTTTCTTGCCCTTTTTATTCGTTTTCTCCTCCTCTGAAAATAAACAAATTTTAGGTCCAATTCCGTATTCCTCGGACTAAAACTAGTAAAACTGGCAAAAAATAAAATTCGCTCAGAGCGAGAGAGTAGTACTGTACGGGACCGCTTTCTAGTAAAAATGGTAACTTGTGACAACATCAACATAACCTCCAAATTGTTGTAAATTTTTGCTTGTTTTATATAAAAACACATTCAGCTCACACGTGTAAATAACTATAAAAGTACTTTCAAATTCATTAGAACTTAAGCTAGTAATTAAATACTTTTCAACATGTACTAGCAGAGTGCACTTTTCTTTTGTTTACAAATTGGTTGTCAAACTCACTACAGCCGTTTGACACGTTTACCAGATTTTACCAGCAAAAATTCAAGTATACCCCAGAGACCATAACGATTATAAGAAACAAAATTAAATATTTGGGGTGTTCACAGTTCGTTCCAAATTGTGTCTGAAAATGTANATAATTATTACTGACCAATGGAAAAGTTGTTTTCGTCTCGCGGGACGTTTATTTTAAGATGTAAATTATTTTCGTCTTCTCATAATAATTATATGGGACTTTTATTTTTTTCGTCTCGCGTGACGATTATTTTAAGATGTAAATTATTTTCGTCTTCTCATAATAATTATATGGGACTTTTATTTTTTTCGTCTCGCGTGACGATTATTTTAAGATGTAAATTATTTTCGTCTTCTCATAATAATTATATGGGACTTTTATTTTTTTCGTCTCGCGTGACGATTATTTTAAGATGTAAATTATTTTCGTCTTCTCATAATAATTATATGGGACTTTTATTTTTTTCGTCTCGCGTGACGATTATTTTAAGATGTAAATTATTTTCGTCTTCTCATAATAATTATATGGGACTTTTATTTTTTTCGTCTCGCGTGACGATTATTTTAAGATGTAAATTATTTTCGTCTTCTCATAATAATTATATGGGACTTTTATTTTTTTCGTCTCGCGTGACGATTATTTTAAGATGCAAATTATTTTCGACTTCTCATAATAGGTTTGTTCCACAAGCTACTCGAAGTCACTTCGAGTTACACATACGCGTTTCACAAGTAAGTTTTAGAGTTTATTTGATATACGCTGACAGTTTGAACTTTGCTCGAGTTTTTCTACAAGTAGCTTGTGGAACAAACCTAATAATTATATGGGCTTTTTATATTTTTCGTCTCTCGGAACGTTCAAGACGAAAATGATTCACATCTTTTCATAATAATCAATAATAATAATAATAATAGATTGGCGCTTATACATATGTTAGTGTTAGGACGAGCATCTCCTCCGATTTGTGGCGAGCGCCTTGATGTTGTCACACAAAGTGGAGGGACCTACAGTTTTACGCCAACTCCGAACGGCGATTGTATTTTTATGAAAAGCTATTTTTCATGGCAGAAATACACTCGGAGGTTTGCCATTGCATGCCGAGGGGCGACCGCTGTTAAGAAAAAACATTTTTTTCTAATTTTTTTTGCGATGTTGCTTTGGCCAGGGCTTGAACCCAGGCTCTGCGTAGTGGAAGCGCGCACTGCTTACCACTACACCACGGCGACCGCATAATAATTATATGGGATTATTATTGTTTTCGTCTCTCGGGACGTTTATATCAAGACGAATATGATTTACGTCTTCTCATAATAGTTATGTACATATATGGGGTTTTTGTTTTTTTTCGCCTCTCGGGACGTTTGTTTCAAGACGGAAATGATTTACTTTCTGTTAATAATTATATGGGACTTTTATTGGAACGAAACTTCTTAATTTCTTAGTCAAATTAAAGGGCTTTGCTTTTATGTGGTTTTCGTTTTTTGAAAAGGGTTGTCAGGTGTTAGCAAATCAATTTCCAATAATCGAGCTCGGAGATATTTGCGTTTAATTTCGTGAAATCGGCAGTACATATACCGATTCTATTAAGAGATAACGTGGGACGCAAATCATTGTGGTCTTGAAATAAACGTCACGAGAGATGAAAAATATAAAAGTCCCACATAATTATTATGAGAAGACGTAAATCATTTTCGTCTTGAAATAAACGTCACGAGAGATGAAAAATATAAAAGTCCCACATAATTATTATGAGAAGACGTAAATCATTTTCGTCTTGAAATAAACGTCCCGCCAGATGGGAAAAAATAAAAGTCAACATAATTATTATGAAAAGATGTAAATAATTTTTGTCTTGAAATAAACGAAAACGAATGAAAAGACGTAAACAACTTCCATCTGAAAATAATCGTTCCGCGAGACGAAAAAAGATATTTCTCGTAAATAATTATTATACAAAGACGAAAAAAGTTTCTCTTAAAACAAGCCGACGTTTTTGATCTCAAATATTAGCGTAATAATTATTTTGGGTCTCTGGTATAAACAGATCCAAATCNTCTCTTAAAACAAGCCGACGTTTTTGATCTCAAATATTAGCGTAATAATTATTTTGGGTCTCTGGTATAAACAGATCCAAATCGGTGCAGGGGGCGTGACACCTCCCATACAAACCGAATTTTTCATACTGCATATCTCTGGAAGTGTTCATGGTAGAGTACTAGAGCTTGGTATGGAGATGTATGAAATCAATCACAAGGTCATGAACAAAAATTGGGGCTATTTGAAAAAGGGGCGTGGCACATGCTATACATACATACATGTATGTATACAAACCGAATTTTTCATTCTGCATTTCCCGAAAAATGATCATGGAAGAGGACTCTAACATGGTATGGAGATAAATGGAAGCAACCGCATAGTCATGGAGAAAAATTGCGGTTATTGGAAAAGGCGGCGTGGCTCCTCCCATACAAAACGAATTATTCATACTGCACATCTCTAGCAGTGTTCACGATAGAGTACTGGGATTTGGCGATTAGGGTATCCCTATCCTAAAATAATTGTCTAAATTTTTTTATTTTAGAATTTTTAGTAAATTTGTATGAAAAATGTAATATATAAAAATATCGGGTCACGGTGTTTGTGGTCGAACTGGATTGCAACTACTTCAGCTGGAAGACCGAAGCATATTCCGTACGAGAAAAGTGAAGTTTATCCCCATTAACTTCGAAAAAGATCCCAGCTCCTGGCCCAGAGTCAGTGTGTGAGTTCGGGCTCAGTGTTGGAATTAAACCAGCATTCCCCTCAGGGAACTCAGAATTATCGACACAAGTGCTCAAATATCTTCGCCTCACTCAGTGTCAGACCAACATCCGTTTCTTTTTAGTCTGCATGTGGCCTTCCCCACGTATGAAGACACAAAGTGACGGTAAGTGCGGCAGTGCGTCAAGAGCACTATATACCACTCGAAGAAATTAAAGTTAAATGAAGAGGCTATCAAGCAACTATTTTGATTCTTTACTATCGAAACCAGATGCATTTTCGTGGACCCCTACTTACAACTCATGGACCCCCATATTTTTTTAACGCCAACGTAGACCCCCGTCGAGTCTCCCGTGGACCCCTGGGGGTCCACCTGGACCACTTTGGGAATCATGACGTATACTTTCTACCAGTAGAGAAATAATCGGTAGAGAAGAGTTACATAAACGAGCTACTGGCTAGCAAATTTTTATATAGTGTTAATAACGGTATTTAATAAAAAAAAAAACGAATAACTGAAAACCGAAATAATGCATATGACAAAAAACGAAGTAAAGCATGCATGCACAGTTTCGGTTTAAACCGAAATAATGTCTAAATGCAAAATTTCCATAAGCGCAATTTCGGTGCTCTGTAAATGATATCATGACCTAACTACTGTAAAATCTCATTATATAAGATTACTTTTCCCTTAACTTTCGAAAGCAGATTTAAATACCTTTTACTATGGCCTGCATTTCTCTGTATTCCTTAAGATTCATTGGCAAAGGAGCGCATCTGAACCCAGCTGGAAAATCCTTTTCCAACCTTATAAAACGATTGCCACCTGCATACAATAACGGCAAGCATGCACCCTCATTCAAGCGCGTCTTCAACCAGTTGTCAAAATACAAATCCGCCATGAGAATATGTTCAATTTTTGCGCCTTCAAGATCACGCCAATAGGCAATAGTTGTTGTGGGCGACAAATCTTTATAATTCCATTGTTTATTAAGCCAACGACAATATCTATCCCATCCATCGCTGAACTCAACACGAAAGTTCACATCCGAGGTCGGATAGCAACGCATGCTTATTAATTGTTTTTAACTTTCTATCTTTAGGCTAAAGCGTGGCACTCTGCTCCTCTATTGTTACCAGTTATCCACAGCTTTGAGTTATTTGGAATCTAAGAAGTTCGTACATAGAGATATTGCGGCACGAAATGTGCTTGTGAGTTCGCCGACGTGTATCAAGGTAAAACACGTTATTTATGTATACACAAATTTTGATTAAGTATAAAAGTTTAAAATTTTTTGTGTCTATTAATTTTGTTGATTTGCGCGTTTGATTGAGTTTATTGTGTGTTTTTAATGCATAGCTTGCTGATTTCGGTCTCTCACGTTGGGTGTCGGATCAATCATATTACCATTCGAGCATGTGTATTTTGCCAATAAAGTGGATGGCGCCAGAGTCGATCAACTTTCGTAGATTTACAAACGCAAGCGATGTTTGGATGTTTGGTATTGCCAATATAGCTGCATACATATGTATATTTAATCAGTGCATAGTATATAACTATTTTCAATTTACAGGTGTTTGTGCATGGGAAATTCTTATGCTGGGTGTTAAGCCATTTCAGGGTATCAAAAATAGTGATGTCATTACCAAATTGGAAAATGGCGAACGTTTACCGTTGCCAAAAGATTGTCCGCCGCGATTGTATTCGCTTATGTCACAATGCTGGGCGCATGAGCCGTCTAAACGACCTACGTTCCAGAGAATTAAAGAAACTCTCTAGTAAGTGAGCTGGTGGTCGTGCAGTTTTAAATACTAAAATTAATTTTTTTGCAGTGAAATTTTGGTGGATGAAAAAATTAGCGATTCTGAGACGATGCGGCGCGAAAACCGGCGTGTAGCAGCAATGTCTTGGAGTGGCTGTGAAGGCGATGTACCACCAGTAAAACCAGCTAGAACTCCCTTCGAAGGAGGTACTTTCATAAAAAGATTTATATTTCCTATACAAAAGGATTTTTGTTTAAGTGAAACTTTTTTGGCGGCGGCAGAGCATTTCGCCCCCTCTTAAGCTAAGATTAATATCAAAATTTAGATTAAGGGGTCTTTTTTCCGGCCACTTTATCGTCTCGATATACGAGTTTTCGTTTTCTTATCTGCGCATTAATTTCTCGAATCGATAAATTGTTGCTCACCCGATGTAGCCTTTAAAAATTTGTACCCAACTTGAAATTTCGGTTTGGTTTTGGTCCTTGATTCAGATATATTAGATATTAGGTTTGTTCCACACGAGCCCGCGGGTACTCGCGGGTGCCCAAAACAGCCCAGAAAGTGTTCCTCACGCTAGAAAAATAGGTAAAAGAGAGGGAATACCTTCCACTTTTGGATCGTAAATGTCTTCTTCTTCGTGCCCGAAACAGCCCGGAGTTTTTTTCCGGGCAGAAATGTGCAAGAAGTAAATTTGAAATAACAGCTGTTGTTTGTGCAAAGAACGTAGATAATAAGAAGGGACAACTCGTTATAATTGTAGTGAAAGTGAGTAACAGGGACGTGCCTTCTCTTTTCATTCAATCAAGAAACGTACTAGAGCAAAAGAGAAGGCACGCCACTGTTACTTACTTTCGCTACAATTATAACGAGCTGTCCCTTCTTATTATCCCTGCAGGGAGTGACGTTAGCTTATACCTAACTTTAGTCTG
>NW_016157664.1:190538-195703 GCF_001687245.7 Rhagoletis zephyria | reverse complement strand
ACTATAAGTTGGTTAGTTTTAACAATTGATAATTTTTCACTGCAGGGATCTAACTTTTTTGGTTTGTGTACATGCGATAGCAAATTTTGTAAAATACAAAAATTAAAAATAGCACTAAAGGTTCAGAAATGTAGGTATTTGCTAATTATATTACCTATATAAAATAAATACACATAAAATNAAGAAAACCAACTCCCGATTGCGTCTGCATGACTCCTGCACGACTTTACAATTCACTTTAAGTTGGTTTTGTCATAGCTAATTAAAAGTGAGGTATTAATCGAAATCTCGCCAAAAAGCTAACTATAAGTTGGTTAGTTTTAACAATTGATAATTTTTCACTGCAGGGATCTAACTTTTTTGGTTTGTGTACATGCGATAGCAAATTTTGTAAAATACAAAAATTAAAAATAGCACTAAAGGTTCAGAAATGTAGGTATTTGCTAATTATATTACCTATATAAAATAAATACACATAAAATCATTGTTTAGAGCTGATTTGTTGATTCCGGGCAGGGAAAGTTGTTTTTTGAATTCCTCACGCTCTGGGCACTTTTGGCACGGGTTGACACATTTTTGACACTTGTGAGAGAGTAACTTATTTTTACGCTCTAATTACCGAATCAGCCCGGAAAGCGTGTGGAACAAACCTATTTCAACCAAGGTTTTTGTTTTTGCTAAAAGTTGCTCTTGCTCTTTATTTGCTTATGTTGCATTGCCAACCTTTGAAATTTTATGACGAATGTAGTAAAGTGTCACTTTCGGGTTGCCGTAATTTCGGAATAACAAAATTATTTTTACCGTTAAGATAAGAAAACGAAAATACTTATAACGCACTTTACAAGTGTTAGGTCCGTTTTATAATGTAAGCAGTAAAGTAAAGCTGCCTTTTAGAAAGATAGAAGGAATGTATCTAAGCAATTTTCACTTGTAGCATGGGTCTTGCGCACTAACTTTTTAATTCAAACTCTT
Organism: Rhagoletis zephyria; assembly: GCF_001687245.7. Taxonomy (NCBI): domain Eukaryota; kingdom Metazoa; phylum Arthropoda; class Insecta; order Diptera; family Tephritidae; genus Rhagoletis; species Rhagoletis zephyria. The sequence goes on along the minus strand of NW_016157664.1, from coordinate 194,731 downwards.
TTCTTTTCACTTTCGTAGATACCGCACTGCAGTCATCCATAGTAAGCGAAAAGAACCAGCTGAGCCCACAAACGTACATTATTGCTCAAAATCCCGAAGTTTTAGCCAGGCTAATGATGGAAAACGAAAATCGCAGCATTAATCCAGCAGCTTATACAACACCAGCTTCGGTATTTAATACATTAGCTGTAGAGATAGATGAATCTAAATCAACAAAAGTCCCAAATAGTACAGATGTACCATTAAAAATGACCAAATTACCAGCATCCGAACTGTTGAAATTAGATCCGATTGTTAATGAGCAATGTTTCGCGCCGCCGCTTAGCCATTCAGCTGGTGGTGCTGCAGTTAGTCAAACAACAGAATCTTTGCCCCGTACCATGCATTGTAGTTGTTTAGATATAAAATGCACTTTTCTTAATGCCATGCGTCCCGAAAATTCAAATAGTTTACGCGGCCAAAGACCCCAAATGCAAAATAATTTTGTTTTATATAATCCACAAGCAAATATCTACGATTTTCAACGCATGCCAACAGATCCAAAGATTTCTAAATCTGAGTTGATACGAAGATGCAACAATCCAAATTCGTATGGTAGTTTAGAAAGAAATCAAGACACTTTTGTTATTGGCGCAGTGAAGTCAATGCAATCGAAGGGTGGTAGTCTTGAACGTAACCAATCGATTTCTATTTCAAATAATTTAATGCACGATTGGGTCCAACGTAGTAGTAGTTTAGAAAGAGAAGAGAGAAGAGAATCAAATAGCTTAGAACGAAATATTTCATATCGCACATATCGTAATCAAATGAAAAGCTCGATGGAGGCGGAACCATTACAAGAAGAAATATACGATTTCGGTGGCAGCAATGTGAAATCGTGTGCCACAACAATAAGTTCGCTTAATCGTAGTCGCCCATTTGATATGATTCCACGTATGCTGCCACAACGAAATTTGATCGGAAATTGCAAACGTCAGACCGTAAGCGAACAATTTGATGCAAAGGTCGCACCTAACTCTACCTATACTCCAATGGCACCTGGTAATAAAGTCTTCACAACAAGCTATGACATGGCAAGGGGAGACTTCAATATGATGACCAAACAATGTCCCTATCCAATTAGCGAAAATTGCGAGTTGAAAACGGCAAAATATACAGATAATATTCATATCACGCAGCAAGAAGCAGCAGGTACAAGCCAGGATGTCGCACACGCGGCTGAGTGTCAATTTGGCGCACAGGTTTGAGATTGCCCTACTAAAAGCAATATGTTTGGTTTTTCGTTTTGTTGCTTACATTTTTGGCATGTACGATATTTGAAGTGGTTTCGTTGCCGGTTTGATTTTTAGCTCATTAATTAGAACGATACGTTTTTCATTTTTTACTGTGTCCTTAGCCATTAGATTTGTTTTTACATGGCACATTTTACCAATTTCTTTTTTGTAATATCAGTGCCTAATTGAAATTCGGCATGAGGATATCAATATTGGCATTACCGACATGGTTATGGATATACACATGTACCACCAGACTGGGTCGCTATTTTTCTTCTTGCATTAATTCAAATTACCCACATGTTTTTTTATGATTTTTTTTTCTGGCACCTAAGAGTTTAGAATTTATTTATCGTAAAAAATTTGTTTATTGTATCTCATTTTTCATTAAAAAAAACTGGTATCGGCTCTTTACTAAAAGACTGTCACAACTGAGGAAATGTGTTTTTTGTGCGAATTATACAAAAGCACTTGTTATATCCCACTTCACATTACTTATTTAGAAAATTCATGTGCAACTGCTGCATGGTCGATTTGAAATGTGTCAGGCTTTTAGTAAATGACAGATTTGGCGTTTTCATGCTTATACCTTGATATTCCTTTCTTTTATATGTAGAAGAAACGATCATTTATATTTTATAAAATATAACAATTATCGTAGTAAATACTTTGAAACATTAACTTATATGCCATTTGATGCAGAATGAACAATCACCCATATTCCGATTGTCGGAACGACAGTCGTTCGTCGAAATTTGAGATTTTCATTGGCGTTATGAGGCAACCAATGACATAATCTACTACAAATTTTTATTCCTATTCTTTCGATCGAAATGAAGAAGTATTGAAAACGTGTTAATATCTGTTGTTAAGGTTTTTATTTACGACATAATTCAACGAACGACTGTCGATGCGAACGACTTACGACAACCAGAGCGGAGGTAAATATTTCTGTAAAAATTAACGAACAAAATTTATTATGAAAAACATTGCAAATATTAAAAAAAAAACACTGTACGGATATATGAATAATATAAATTTTGTTTCTGTAACTTCCTGCAAATTCGTGTGATGTCATATAAGTTCATGAGGTACTGTAGCTCGTTTCTGTAACAATTCTCTACCAAGGCGAATTGAGATATGAATTCGCCGCCCTGTTGTCTACTGCTAATTAGTAGGTGAGAGTGACGTATTTTCTCTACCAGTAGGGAAATAATCGGTAGAGAAAAGTTACAGAAACAGACTGCCAGAGGTCGTCTTCGGCCAAGGTGTATTAAACAAGGTGGTGTTGGGGCGACAGCTCAGTTTTTCGCCGTGGATGGCATTTCGTCAGAATGATGTGTTTGTTGTAACTCACACCAATGACAGTATGGATTTGTTACAGGCCTATTCTGCTTGTTATTGAACATTTTGACACCGGAAAATTGTGTTACCAAATAATAACACCACTTCTTGTAACCGCAATTCCATGTAGAGATGGACACGGGACTAAATTTTCAAGCCCGGCCCGGCACGAGTGCAAAATCAACTTTCAAAAACACACACGAGCCCGCACGTTAAGAATTTTAGTGGGGCCCGGCCCGGCACGACGGAACACGTCCCAGCCCGGAAATAAAGAGCCAACTTTTATTGCACATATTTTTAATTTTGTGTTTATGTATGTATATTTACTTAAGCGAATCAATTTTTTACATCAAAGATTTGTATATCAGATATTTCCTGGGAAGCAGAAAAAGTGGAAGGTATTCTATGTACAGATATTTAAACAAAACTACTAAGTAGCTAGTTTTTTCTATCGGTTTCCAAATATTTCTTTTTTTGCTTTTCTCTTATCTAAAGAGTTTTAATATGTACTATTTTTTTTTTTATAAAAACGCTTGTTCTCTATCGATGGTTTATAAATTTTTTTGCGAGAAAATATTGTTTATGAAATTTTTTTCATAATGGCGGGCTCGTTTGGGCTTGAGTTTTCGACTGGCGAAGCCATTTAAGCGCTTTTGAAATTCATTGAGAAACATTGTGTTTGTTAAATTTTAATAAAGGATAAAAATTAATATTATGAATATATATTATATACACCCACTATTTGCAATGTAATACATTTTTTTCGTACATTTTTATAGAAATATTAGTTATGAATATATTATATATTTTATATAGTATAACCAAATATTTGCAATGTTTTTCGTAGTACATTTTTTTTTGGAAATTTTTTATAGAAATATTAAGGCTGTTCAGGATATTGTGGAAATGGTCTTGGATTTGCAGCTGGAATTGCATTAGCAAATTTTATGCTTGCTACCATGGCAACTGTATGCATTTTATTGATGTGAATTGACAAATGCACCGCATATGCAGATGGAAGAGCATATGCAAAAGAACCCGAACAGCCCTGTTGTTCATTCTGCATTTGCAACACAGCCAATTTTTGGCCATTAAACGGAAAATGCCACTTGGCGAGAATAGCAAAGAAAGTGGTGGTGAATGTAATAAAACAACCTGTTCCGTAGTAAAAAAAAGCTCTATGATCTTGGTGTAAAAATTACGCCATCTTTGTTCGAATACAAAATGATGTCCAGGAAATGTCCTGTCTTTTCGTCTCATAAAACGTTGGGAACAAGGAAAGTTTGACGCGATTACTATTACCACTTGATGGTAAAGAAACGACCAACGTATATAACCGATGAAGATGCTGCACAAACTGCCAACAACCTGTGCCCCCCTTGCTTTCACTTGCGGTGAAGTTCAGGTGGCCATCGGGAAGGCGAAAGCCTCCAAAGCCATGGGTCCCGACGGAATATGCATGCTGATGCTGAAAAATTTGGGTCCTGCGGGGTTGTTGTACTGTGCACTTTACGGAAACCATGCTGATGCTTCGCTGGGGTCAGGTGGTTTGTGAAGTACGGGAGTAGCAAGGCT